>NW_008601191.1:0-20563 GCF_000691845.1 Merops nubicus | reverse complement strand
GGGGTTCAAACCCCAGCATTTCAGTATATCGTTGCAGAAAGCCCATAACAGTGGGCAGAACATTTCTCCTAACTGCTCTCTTCATAACATAACAAGAGTGTCTGAAATGAAAGCACTGACAAAAGCCATGCAGCTTCTGTATTTATTGGCTTAGTCACTTGCAGGATGAATGACAGACTTGCTTATACAGAGAAAGCTGTTAACTGTCCACCAATGTTCCAGGTTCATGTTATACCTACAAAAAAGTCTTGAGTTCCACTAGTCACACCACAAACCAGGGAGATGCTATTAGAAGGAAGACTGTGTTTACATTAACAAGCCAAAAACAATTAAGAGAATGGAAAAAGAAACCAAAAGAGAAGCAGGTGAAGCAGTAAAGGCTAGTGTTGGCTTCATCTGCAATTTGTGTCCTGCATCTGTAGTAACTAGAGCAAGAGAAATCATTCCAAGGCACTCATGACTGCAAAGGACACTTTTTTTTTTAATAGTGCAAATATTTACCCAGTGAGATTTCAAAATAAGAATTAGGGTTTTCAATTGATCACTAATAATACTACCTAAACTCTAGGAATTAGACAGTGAGTTCCTTGTCTAAACTGACCAACAACTTTGAGTCAAGGTAAAATAAAGTAGTTAGAAGGAATAAAAGCCCTGATAGGTTACATGAAACAAATGAAAATAACCATAAAAACATTCACAAACTGTAATTGCATAGCATCATGCATGCTGAAAGACTATGCATATTTTGCTTGATGTAGAATTTTAATTAAAAGAACCAACTGTATCCCAGAACCGTATTGTATCAGATGAAAGGAAACAGGAAAAGGAAACAGTGTTTTCCTTTATTTTCATCATTTAGCAGGTATCTGTAAGCCTATTTACACAGCACAGAAATATGGACTGTATTGCAAAACTGCTCATTTGTTCCCAAATTTTCCTATGGTACTTATAATTGCAGTTTTGGTACACTAATGAACTTAAATATATGAACAACTTTGCCATAATATAGCACGATGAACACAAGGTATACCAAAACTGAGCAAAAAATCAAATGCCAACTCATTTCAAATACCCAAAGCAACATCTTGACAACTGACTTTTTTAGAACACATACAGCCTTTAAATCCCTTTCTATTCAGGCCAATTAACTTGAATTGCAGTTAGAGGCATAGAATATTGCTAAGAATTTAGCATTATGTATTTTAGAAAAGACAAACAAAATAACAAAAGCATAAATCGTAGCTAACTACTCAAAGTTGCAAAGAGAATTTCATTCCCCATAGTACCATTAAATTGTCTCAAATATAAATAAGTGATTGCACAGTGCAGAAAGCCTTTTAAGAGAATAACTATCAAAGCAAGCCTCTGAAAAAAAAGCCCAAATATTCCAATACTGGAAGGCCGGAGAGGGACTTTCCACAAGAGTGTGCAGCAACAGGACAAGGGGAAATAGTTTTAAACTGAAGGAGAGCAGGTTTAGACTACATCTTAGGAAGTTCTTCAGTACGAGAGTGGCGAGACTTTGGAAGAGATTGCCCAGAGAGGTTGTGGATGCCCCTTCCTTGGAGGTGAAGGCCAGGCTGGACGAGGCCTTGAGCAACCTAGTCTAGTTGAGAGGCATCCCTACCCATGGCAGGGAGGTTGGATTAGATGATATCTAGGGTCCCTTCCAACCTAAGCCATTCTGTGATTCAGAAACCTCACTTCTGGGCCCAGTTTTCCACAGCAAAGAAGTTTAATCACAACAAAGGAACGATTATCTTTCAAGCCCTTGTTCCAAAGAGCAGAAACATTAAGTTCCTAAGTATTCAAAAGCAGGCTAACAGCATGGAAATATTTCTGCCTAAACAGTTCAGAGTGAGCAGTCAGAAGTCCTTCAGAACAACAATATTAGCCAACCTTAACAAAAGAACTAAAGACTTGCACTTTAATAAAAGCATCACAAGCTTCTTTATCACTATAGCATGAAATCACTTCCACAATCCAGAAAGCCTGTAGACTGTCTGGTATAAACTGCTGTAATTGCTTTGGCTGGGAGGGAGTTAATTTTCTGCACAGCAGCCCACACAGAGCTGTGCTGCAGATCTGTGACCCAAGCAGCGCTGGTGACGCAGCAGAGCTTTAGCTACTGCTGCGCAGGGCTTGTGCACCACCAAGGCCTTCTCTCCTCACACCCTGACCCCTGCAGTGAGGAAGCCAGGGGTGACCAAGAGCCTGGGAGGGGACACAGTCAGGACACCTGACCCAAACTGACCAAAGCAATATTCCACATCATATAATGCCACGTTTTTCCAAACCTGTCACTGCCTGGGAACTGGCTAGGTATCAGTCAGCTGGTGATAAGTGATTGCTTTTGCATCACCCATTACCATGTCCTGCAAACAGCTAGACCAGGGGAATAACCAACGAGGCACTAAATTCTCTGATAGAAACCCAAAAATGCAGACTCCTTACCTTGAGCCTTATCTCACCTGCTGCTAAAGGGTGTTTTCTTTAGGGGAGAGAGAAGGAGGCTTATAACTGGAGATGTTGACACAGTTTTAAAGAGGAGGTGTTTCTAGTCCTGATAAAACTTGGTAATCATCTGGCCCACTCTCCTGCCATAGGCAGGGACATCTTTCACAAGATCAGATTGATCAAAGCCCCAACCAACCTGGCATTGAACATTCCAGTAACAGGACATCTACAACTTCCCTGGGCAACTTGTTCCACTGTCTCATCACATTCATCATAGAAAATTTTTTCTTTGTAATCAAAAGCTAAATCAATCTAAATCTACACTAGCATCTGCTTAGCACTTATAGATAAGGTTGTTAAGAGTCCAGGATTGTACAGGATGACACTTAAAAAGTGTCCTTTACCCCACATTCGGAATGACCTGTATTCAAAACAGAACTCCAGAAATTTCCAACAGCACTGCAATTTCAGAAATAAATTTTCAGCACTGTAAGTACAATTACAGCAATTTTCAAAAATTACAAAATGTTGTAATAGAGTTCTATTAGATCACATTTAAGAGCATTTTTCTTGTCAGGTTACGTTTTGTAAAAATTATACAATGGTGTGTTAAATACAGATTTACAACGTCATTGGAGTGGCATTATTTTAAATCAGGTGCTATCAATGCAAATGAGCAGCACTGCATGTAGAGGCCACAGCTTCAACTTAGGCTCTCAACAAGAACTTGCTGCTTGAACTTTGATTTAGAAAGAATGTGGTCATGGAGTGCCTGTATGTGTGGCCAGTTAACAGTGATGGTACAAATAATAAGATTATGAACTAGATTGTTAAAGCCAATTAAAAAAAGCATAGTGTGCTAGAAATGAAAGCTGCCTTCTTTACCTTCTGGGTAAAGAAGGCAGCTTTTTTCAACAGGCAAACATAAATGATGATGATTTTGTTAAGGACAAAAAAGAGCTTTGCTAAAAATTCAGATCATGTGTTATTAGTCACTCCAGCCAAGTAACTAGTTTTTATTAATTTAATTAATCTAGCCATAAATTGCAAGATAGAAAAAATGCCTGTGCACATTACAGTAAGTCATACAGTTAAATCCAATTGGATTTTTTAAAATCTGTGTTTTTGAGTTTCCTCTTCAAATGTTTAACACTGCGCCTCACTACCTTATTTCTCTGTCCTTCACCTGTGATTGACCTTGATGAGCAGGGAGCATCCGAGGAAGATGACCACAATGGAGAAAATGCAATGCTTTGGGAAGAGGCGGGAAGAACACCTGCACTCAGGGGTTTACTTGAGACAATCTCAGAGATGAAGCAGTTCTGAGACTAGTCTGACAAGGTCACGAGGGCACTGCCAGATTTGATTTTATCTTGAAGACATCTAATCAAAGTCTCAGGCCTGTAAGGACCCATCTGTTGATTTTTATTGTAAAATGAAGAAGTATTTCTTCTACTGTTTTTGTATTGAGAAATCCAAGACAGACATTAAATGAGCAATTGATTGATGAGCCTGGTGATCCTGCTCTTGCTTCTCTGTGCCACATGCACAGTGTACTTCAAGTGTATCTCACCATCACTTTTTTTTTTTTATTTCAGAAAGTACTTCATTATCTGACAAGTACCTAGCTATCGACACTTTGCTAAACACATCTTTCATGAACAGCTGGTTATGCCTGCAGATCTATGACTTGCAACATTTTTAATTTTGGAATTTGTCTTCACGCTAGTGTCATCAAAGCATATGAAACAAAGTAGTAAATGCTTCCATTATGCTCATATACCACACCTTCTCCTTAGCTCAAAAGCAAAGGCAGCCATTATAATTAGAGCAACAGCTGTAGCACCAAAGAATCAGTTTTCCTAGTCTGGAAAGCACTTTGTAAGCAAGCAGTTGTTCACCTGTGAATATGATTTAAATGCAGAAAAAATATACCTGTGAGGGAGGACTGGTGAGGTTGTTTTTATTATCCATTTTCATAAGAGACAAGAGCAGATAAGAAAGGAAAGGTATGACTGCAGTAAAATGTGAGATTAGTGGCACAGCAGTTTGGCAGTGACATTTAGTCCACACATAGTAATTTTAAAGCAAAGGTTCCAGGGTACAAGCCTACCATAATGTGGTGAGACACCAATTTCCTGCTTCACTACCAGCTTCCTGAATGACAGTCCCTCCATCCTGTATTTGTAAAATGGGAAAGTAGCATTTCCTTACTTAATGTATGATTAAAAACAAGAGCAGGTAAGTACCTTGAAATTAGTGTGCCACATATTTAAATTCACTTGGGTGCTGAGGAGTTTGTTGGGGCAGCTGATGAAGACGAAACAATTTCATCCTGAGTAAAGGCTGAAGGTTTTGTTTAACAGAAATCTGACAACCTCTCTATACGTACATATAGAAACTGAACTGCCCGATCTGAGAAAATGTCAGAGACCCTATACACAATGGCAATACCCAATCCAACCCCTTCTGCCCATAGCCAAGTAACAAGAGATAGTTCTATAGATTTCTACTAATACAAAATGCTCCAGGTAAGGCTGGTGTGTGAAACTGCATTCTGCCAACAGTCTTTGTAAGCAGTTCCTCAGGGTTGTGAGCAAAGCCAAACACTGTGCAGAGAATGGGCAGGGCACCTCAACAGAGCAGAGGCCAGACATCCCTGCAACACACAGAATCAAACCACTGCTCAACAAACCAATAGTCTGGTCAAGCACCTGCAAGGGAGTACCTTCTAACCTGGCTCCCAGCCCCTATTGAGATCCTATAGTCACAGGAGCACAGTACCCTTGCACGTCGCTCTAAATTGATTTCTTGACTTCTCATCCAATCCTGGAAAACCATTATTCATGTTGTCATTCTGGTGGACTCCTCAACATGAAAACTTAGGTACTTCTCCAATTATTTTTAATCTAAACCCAAAGTCTCTCAGCCTGCCCCCATGGATGATGTTTTGCAGCCCTCTCATCATTCTAACTGCTCCCTTCTGGAATTTCTACAGCCTACTTAATTAGTGGACAGCATGCCATCTAGTTTTCATACAACTGATAATTATTATTCAGTTATTACTCTAAAACTACTAGAAGGTTAAAGATTAAAACAAAAAAAAAAAATTAAATTATCATTTCCTCATTCCTATTTACAGAATACTCTAACATACTTATTTGTGATTTTAACCCCTTTATAGCTTAACCTTGTGAGATGCTGCACCTTTTTTTTTAATTTTTTAAAAGCTTTTTTCTTTAAATTAGATTTTAACATCTCTGAGGTTTATTTTATTTAGCCCATATAACAAAAAAAAGATGGAAAAATAAGAAAATTCTGTTCTAAATGAATATGAAAGCCTACAGTAATAAGACTAATGTATCAGCTATTTTATTTTTGCAATGTTAAGCAAAACAGATTAAATACTGGCAACAAACCCAGTTATTCCTTGCAGAGTTTCTGAAAATGTTTATTTTTCTGTAAGAAACACTTTTCACTCTGAATTCATTGTTCCTTATACAATAAAATAAAGCTGCTATTATATGAGATTTCACAGACTTCATTCAAATGTACTTTTTTTTAATGTCAGTATTAAGAAAAGGTTTTGATGACTTTGCTTATAGGAAGAGAGTCCCTAGGTAGACAGAGGAAGTTCAGACCAAAGCCAAACAAGTTGCACTTGCTCCAAAATAAATTTCCCTGCCCCTTTAGAGCCAAAGAGCCTACAGGCTGTATACAGGCTACTGCATACAGTATTTTCAAAATTGTTTTTCTGCACTTTTAACCTCATTTCCAAAGGAAGGAACACCCAGAACAATTCCAAATTTGAATGAAGCCACTCTCTTGTGTGAGCTAAGGACATTAAGTCCTTGAACAGAAAGAAGAGAACAACATCAAAACTTTTCCTCCTTTGAAACAAATCACCTTCAACCTGAAGTCCATGGATAGTTGAAAGATGCCTACAGTTTTAATGCTCTACCCTTCATAAATACATTTTCAAGTAAAAAAAAATCTGAGCAGTAAACCCATCAAGTACCAATCTGAATTGTAGCAGCCTGAATTTGCTAAAATAAAAGTATATAATTTCTTTTCTCCAAAAGCACACACTGACCTACATAAAAACATCATAAATTTAGTAAAAGTTTGAGGAAAAAACTTCAGAAGAGCAATACTGAACTCAGGATTCTAGGTCACAAACTGGTCTTTCTAAATTTATGCCTCTTCACCCTTCTGTCAATGCACTCCTCCCCCTCTGGCAATCTTTGCCCACTCACTCCCTGTATTATTACTTTTATAAACACATTTTTCAAAACGAAGCATTCAGATTTAAATGGAACAGAATTTGAGGTGGTCTCATGTAAGTGTCTTTATTTCTCTTTCTTCCTTTCATTAAGACAATGATAAGGATTCATCATTCACAACATGATAGAAAAAATCTGTCATTAAATATCCTGACTCAACTGTCAGGGAATTCTTCTGTGCAGTACTGCAGAAATAGCAGACGGATCATGCACACAACAAAACTTTAAAAGTCATATATATAGACTACAATTTAAAATGGTAACAATACTCAGGATTACGACATCATTTTTATCCAGAGATTTCAAAACACATTACCAAAGGAACTAAGAATCACACAAAATGCATATAAATTTTCAAACCAATACTACTAAAATGACTTCTTAAGAAAAAAAAATATTGTAAAAGGTTTTTTATATATATATATATTTCAATTACTGATACTTATTTATAACCAATTACAATATTTCTTTATAGGATAATTAATCACAAAATATGTCTAAGTTACATTTTAAATACACTTTTACTTAAAGAATACTTGATGCAAGCAAGAAAGAAATCGCAACTCCCACTGAAGCCCTTCAGTTTTGTGAAAGAGTACTCAGGAAAGCTGCACAGTTGTAATTAAATACAGATGGATATAATCCTTACCACAATGATCAAACAGCTTATGTTTTTACAATGATTCTAAATACAAAACTTGAGGAATTTTATTTCAACGCACTAATGAACTTTGATTGTTAAAAAAAAAAATGTCTATAGTATTTCAATCCCACATTCCAACAATAACCTTGTGTTTTCTTTCTTTAGGGAAACCTTTCATTTTTTGCCACTTAAATACTGTGTTGATACTTTCTTCTTAGATAGCACCTGACTCTTTGTGTAAGTATTTTAACTAAGACTTGCAAAATGTATGCCTAACTAATATGAATTATTATGTGTAACAAATAACCTGAATAATTGATAACAAACACAAGAAACAAAAAACTTGAGGTCTTGGTATTGGTCAGATTCTAGGAAATGCAAAAGTTTCTTTAATTTTTATAAACTTTTTTTTTTAACAGCACAAGTATGTTACTGCTTCATAAAGCAAAAGTGTTGGGGTTTGGTCCTTTAAATTTAAAGATCTTTATGAATTTGAGAGGAGGATTTTTAATTAGAAAAGGCAGTTTTCTGTAGTACAGAAAAACATTGTTCCTGTTCTTGAATATTAGAGTATTTCAAAGAAAAAATCTAAAATATATGAATGTAATCATACTACTAAATAAGAACTGGAAAAGGAAAGAAACAGACTGGATGCAACTAGAAGGTCAAGAACAAAGAACATGTCAACAGTTGACTGATTGGGTTTTAGAAGCTATCATTATCTGACGTCCTTCTAAAAAATGCCAGCAACAACTGTTTGTCTTATTGCTGAGAGATCTAGGAAAACTGCAGTCTTGAACATTTCATGGCTTGTGATTAAATTTGATTATCTAACTCATCAATTTTAAAAAAGACCCCTCAATATCCTATTATTTTCCACTGCTTTATACGCTGGTATGTTGATTAGCAAAGAAAGAGCCATAAAGTGAATTCAAACACAAATTTACAATACTTTCTGTGCCAATACTAATACCTTTTCATGATAAATTATTCCCAGAGTCCAAATTAGAGGACTGAAGAGGTAACTTGCTAAGAATATGGAGATAACACTTAAAAAATAATTTAATTAAGAGAACACTTTTCCAAATTAAAAAAGCTATCACAACATGTTTTAAATAAACAACTGTACAGTCAATCAGTCCTACTTTGTCAAATAAATCCAGCTGAAGAAGAAGCTTTAAAGTGAGAGAGAACTTAAAGAGAAAGTTGCCTCTGCAAGTCTGCTAAGAAGGTAAAACACCACTGCAGAATAAGAGCAGGTAATTCTCAATTCACTGCCAATAGCCTTCCTTAAAGGCTAAATACAAGATTTCATTTAGATGCTAAAAACAAAACCAAAAAGCTTTGTCTGTTCCTTCAGAAAACACAAAACCTTATATAAACATCAAAATTTTCTCATTTGCCCACAAGTAAGTTTTACTTGTAAACAGCTTGTTTTGTAATCTTAATTTCTCTCCTGATACTACTGCTTTTATACACTCATCACAAATTTCAGTCTTCTACATCATGACACCGAATCTAACTTCCAGACATTTTTGAAAAGGAAGTGATTTCCACTGTTCTGTTAACAATATAAATCCAAAGGAAAGAACTTTCTTAACCCCGCTCACGAAGTAAACACATTTCAAATATGAAGAAAGCCTAAACTGTTCTTGTTGCCAGACATACTCTTTTTTTCCAACCAAGATCTATTCTCTACTTAACCAAGATTTCACAGAAATGCCAATTAAACATTAAAGAAAATAGAGAACAGACTAGAATTTACTGCACACAGACCAAGAAACATTGACACAGATTTGTGCTTCTTTACTTTCACTATTCAGGTAGAGCTTGCTAAATTTAAATCATGAAGACTGGTATATTCCTGCTTAGTACAGCAAACATCACCCTTACAGTCTCAATAAAAGTTAGTCCACGATTCAGTTGAATTCAATCCCCCATGTTCCTAATAATATTGAAGACATCACTTCTGTATAGCTCAATGATACAGAACTAATCCATTCGAAACCCAAACTTTAATCACAGACATCTATGGTTTGAGTTAAAATTAAATATATATACATACAGACATACATTTATCAATTAGCACCATCTAGTGGGGTCAGTACAATTTATGAGATATAAGAAATACATAGCTCACTGTTCAGCTTTTTCTATATCCTGTGCAACATGTTATGATACAGCACAGGTCAATTAATTAATAAAATTCAAATGTAAAAAAATCCCAGACAAACCCCAAACACACTCATTTTAATTCAGAACAATGTTATTCCACTACAAATTAAATTTTAAGAAAAGTACTAATACTGAAAGCTGCAGGTACACACACAGGAAAATATATCAATAGGAAGAGAAATCCCACCTTTTAGGCAACCACACACATGCAAAATACAGTTAAAATTTAATTACTATTTTTTATTTTTACTCTTCTGTTCCCTCATCATGCACCTCAAGAAAAATCTGTCACTCTTTAAAAGAAGCTACTGAGAAGCATACAAATAATCCCCTTTATTTAAGGCTTCTAGCATCAGAGCAGAATTCTGCAGTAAATGCAGCTTTTGCTAAAACTGGATGAAAGTACCAAAACCACTGTATCACAACCCAAACCTCTAGTAAAATGACAGATTAAATATTTCTCAATTTTTCAAAGTAATAAATTTTAAAGACGTCATCTACAATAAAAACAGATCCTAAGAACTAACCATGCTCATTTATGCCTTTTCTCAAATATGAAATCTAGAAATTGATTTTTAGTCAGTTTTACATTAAAAATGGTAGGGACGTTAAGTTGTCCCTCAAATAAATAACACTGACAAATTCCAAATGCAAAAGCTAAGAGTAGTAGAGCCCCCCCATATCAACCACATGCAAGAAAGACTCACAAATAAGAAGCAGCAGCACATGAGGGTGCTTAAATGCAACAGGCAAAATCTCTACCAGACTCTGCCAACAGGCAAGTGGCCTAAAAACGTTGTTGTTCCCTTGTAACTCTGCCTGTTTACGGTCCAGTTTAAAAACAAGACCACAACAAAACAGAAAACAATTAATCACTAAAATTAAACATGTGCTTGAGAGTATTATGACAAGTTACAAGTGTGAAATTGCTTAAAACCTCTTTAATGAAGGCCGGTCATGAAAGAAAAGAACACCTACAAGAACAAGCTTGCATTTGAGTCTTCCCTTGTTTCTTAAAAAGGTGATTGACAGCCAGCACAACTTTCCAAACATATCAGAACAAATCAAGTGGAACTTAGACAATCAGGGATAGACACTTCTCTGGTAAAATCACAGACCTAAAGTTAGTATGGAACAAAGTTGTGAAATCTTAAAAAAGAGATGGCAAACTTAAAAAGCACTTCATGGTGGTTAGTAAAGGATGCTCTTCTGTTCCTCCCCGCTACACTTGACACTAGGTGAAAATCAGTTTTATTTTTGTTTCTGGGAATAATGTTAAAAATAGGGGGAAATCCAGAAAAATAGGACAATGCAGAGAAAATATGTAGATATGGGGGGAATTAAGGTTGAGAAAAAACAGCAGTGCAAGTCTTGCAGTGAACATTTCGGATGTCACAAAATGTAAGAACGGAAAATGCTGAGGCCTGCACTGTACAGCCAAGTGCCAGGTTACAATTCAAACTAAATGGACATGAAAACAAGATTTCTAATAAATTAATATCAACAAACAAGATCTGTAGTAAGAATTTTAATGTAAAAAAAAAAAATATGAAGATAGCATCTGAATTTTATTTAAAAGGATAGAGAGATGTGTCAGAAGTAAAATGTCCCATAGGAGTACAAGCAGATAATTATAATAGTGTTAATGGTTACAACAACTTTTCAACCTTCCATGCCGAGGATAGAGTCACACCAATACTGAAGCTAAATATGTGTTGTAGGATAAAGAGGAATATGAGAAATAATTTAAAAATATTAGGAAAAAAAAAAGCAGTGATTTAGGAGAGATTTACTGCCACTTCCCCATAGCTTTTCAGACTGCTGCACTTCAGGCTTTTGCACTAAACCATCCAAACATGCAAACCCCATTTTACAGGAAGCTTCAAATCAAAGCAAACATATTAATTTCTTTTTATATTGGAAGGGGTAACACAAATGTATTTGTACAGGTGTACAACACTACAGCCATGCCATATCTTTACATTTTTGAAACCCAATAGAAAAGAGCAGAAATTGCCTAATGACAGAGGAGACAACAGTAATAAAGATAAGGGAGCACTACAGAGATAGGTTTAGCGATGTTATTCCTCAAAAAATAAGGATCTATAATATACTGACCAGTGGCATGAAGTGTCTACTACAGGCATACCAAGAAATTTCCTGAGAGTTTCCGACCAGGAACTGCCTCCCAGTCCCCTTCTTTTAGCAGGATGGATGCAACCAAAGCATTCATCAGCATAATCTAGCCTGATTTACACTGCATATGAGTATCAAGCCAGGAAAAAAAATAAATAATATCAGGAAGAACTACCATTAACCAGGGAGACTTTTTTTTACATATTTATGCCACAGATGAGATATAACATTAGCAAAAATAAGAGGCAACACATTTGTTTTTATACCATGCAAAAATGTCCGTTTACACTTGATAAAAGAAGAAATTACAAATATTGATCGAGTTTAACTCAGCTGAGCTCTCCCAGATCAACAGAAATACAATGAAGTGCTCTCTAACTATATCCATCTTCAGGTGATCAAGCTCAGTGTATGAGAGGTCCCTCTTACCTACAGTCTTTTCTGGAAAATCAGTGGAAAGTCTGAAGTAAGTAAAAACTAGCATGATGTTCCCGCAGAGAAGCTGTGACAGAATGGTTATGAATGTGTTAATAGAATTAAGAGAGAATAACTGCCCATAAACCAAATGCAATTAAAGGTCTCTCACATTAAAAATTCGTTCAGCAGTACAAAAATATATAGAAAAGAATCCACTTCTACTAAGTTACAAGGCCAATATATATAATCAGAAAAAAAAGGCAGAGCAGACGTGGACAGAAGATGTGATCAAGCCATAGATCTTACTCTGTGGTTACCTGAATACATATGCAACAAAAGGAAAATACTGCTTGCCCTTTGGGAGAAGACAATAACAAAACTTGGTCAGATTATTAGGTTAGACATTAGTAGGAAGTGGATGTTTTAAGATGAAAGAGCATAGGCACACAACTACAGATATCTTGTTGCTTGGCACGTGCTAGGGTATGATTTGTAGTTAGCCTTTAATAACATACCCAACTTCAATATGACCAGCTTAATATTTCAGATGCTGATTAACTTGATTACAATCATGGGTTACTTCTTTTCCTAGAATGTTTGAAACATGGAAATTCAAAATTGCATGCCATTTATGGTTTGATCCTTATTAAAGCTGTGCATGTCTGTAGTGTCATTACTGGATTATTTAATCACTAAATCTCAGCACAAACTGCTCTTTTTCCAGGAAACCAAATCTATAATGCACATCAAAATTTAAGATACTTTATGAAGATGATATCCATACTAAATGCAAAGCAGTACTGAAGTTATTCAGTACATAATCCCTAGCATTTATAGCTGGCAGGTTTAGGTTTAACTCTTCAGTGTCAAAATAATTGAGGCAGTTGTGTTATGTGTCATTAGTTTAGATCACTGGCAAGTACCTTGTGCAGGTTGTGATTTCTAGCACACTTCAAGAAGAAAAGTTAAAAGACATAGGGAGACAATACAGATTTATTTCCCAAAGGAGAAAAACAAGACTATTTACCCTTCACCATCCCCACTCCTCAAGTAAATATCATGTTCTTCATGAAGGGTCAGACTATACCTGAGCCACTGGAGCAGAAAAAAAGTCAGTGGCTCCAAGGTTCAAAATCTCCTCTTGGGAACAATGGTCTCATGGTAGAGGTCTATGAAACAAGGTAAAGGACAAAGACAGCAGGACAGAGATCGGAGGAAAACCAACCTACAATTGAAGGGGAGAGCACAAAATTCCTACCTGGAATAACATCCTCTGAAACAAACAGTTCTGAATAGGAAAAGTGTCCTGGCTGACCAGCAGATGCATCATCTAATGTCATGAGTCAAAGTACAGACAATAAAATGAAAATAAGAAATGGAATTCAGATTTCAAAATTGATTATTATTTTATTCTTCTGCATCAATAATATTGGTGGGTATATGCCTGTGTGTCGGAGATCCAGGTCAAGAAACTGATGAGAGCAGGTTTATATTTCCCTAATAAATTTAATCATGTGTGTACTTTGCTAGTAATCATTAAGCTGGAGTAGTCAGCAAGAAGAGGAGAGCCATATCTGGAAGGACTCAAAGTCTTCACCAGTGGCTGGGTAAAAGGCCCAGGGTCCATCCATGACTATTTAGTTGTACTTGGAGCCCATGCTGGCATTTGAAGAATCTGTAAATGTGGTTCTGGTTAGAAATACAGAGAGTAAAGGTGTGTGCACCTCCAGTGCTGAACTTTGGCCCTGATCACTGGAGAGGAGAAACAGGACCAGACTGACTGCTTTTCTGTTCCTACAAGTGTTGCTGATGCTTACATGCATAAAGGCACTGCTTTGCCTGTGGCAGCCTTCCTGGCCAGCTGGGCTAGTGGCATAGGCGCTCCTGTAGTCTTGGTACTGGTTGGACCTGCGAATGGGAACAGCAGCAGCCACAACCATCCTTCAGTGCACCAGACTGGGCTTCTGCAGCTAAGATAGAGGGGTCCTCACATCCTGAGGTCAGCTACACTTCACAACCATCAAACTCCAGTACTGATGGAGGAGAAAAGATTAAATATCTCATCTAGTTTGCATGTAATGAAACAGCCTTGGCAATAAACTTTGCAAATACACGCCAATCAGGTGAGATTAATGTTTTCCCCAGCAATTTATATGGCCATATTGACATGGCATTTTTTAAAAAAAACAAATCCAAGACAGTTCTACCTTTAGACAATTCAATGTTTTTTAAAACTATTACTACAGGAGTAAGAAGGATTTTTACTCCCTAAGTACCTCAGAGTGGTTCAGCTGGAGAAAGCATGGAACCTTTTTGTAGCACAGAAACAGACTATGTCACCATACTGAAGTATGGTACAAACAGCAATTGCCTGTTGTAAGTTACTCATCCTTGACTTGCACAGGCAAGCAAGCCTTATGCTTTGCATGTTTTTAAAACGTTATTTCTTCAGGAGGTTATTGGCTACTCTGCAGTGACTGTGCACCACAGGGATAGCACCAGTATGTTAAGTGGCTACATGCTGTAGCTCTCTACCTAGTGTAACTTATGTTTGAAGTGAACCTCCACTGATGTACTTGAAGAGTGAGCACTGAGCTCTAAAAAGATACACAGACCTGGCTATTAGACAAAACCTGTGGTTAAAAGAACACTGCAAGACAAACAACTCTGTTTGTAAGCCTAAAGTAATAGTGCACATGCAGCATACTATGTTGCTGTCTTCTTACCATGATTTAAAATGAAAAAAAGAGTTGCAGTATTATACAGATTACTGAACACTACAAATCAACTTCACAATGGTTAGCTGGAGAATTGTTGCAACTAAGATTTTTTTTAAAAGAAGGAAAATTAATGTAAGCAGTAACAAAAACAGCTGGTAGGAAACACAGGCAGGCATTTTTGCTAAATCTTATTTTTAATATTTTTATTACATTTTATCTTATCAGTTTCCATGCTTCAGAAAGATTTTATAACTATCACATCTCATCCTTCTTAGCTCTGACAATGTTTTTGCACTGCGGAGACTTGTTTGGGTAGCTATGACTTTCTGTTCTTAAAAGGAAAATAGTCCAAGACAGTGAAAAAAAAAAATTGTTTTAAACACTCCCTCACATGTTCTGCCACAGAACTTCTGGTCCAAGGGAAAAGAACACTGTAGAAAAACAGTTTAAAATTACATTATCCTTGGATGTCTCAGATTTATCAGACTACTATTACCAGGCAGCTTATGAGACCTTTGGTTGGCCTCAGTACCATAGTGAAAAAAAATGTATCACTCTGATTAAGTATTATACAAGCTTCACAAGACAAGAAAAATCTGCGTATGTGCACAGACCTGGTTCTAAAACCTTTCTTCAAACTGCTGCACCAGTTTTGTCACCAAGCTGGTAGATTGCCCCCTCGGTAACAATGAAATTACAAACTGTTTGTCTTAGAAGGATTGATTTACTCTTTTATGTCCAGTACATTTTGGCTGGATTTCTGCTACTTTTTGGAGGTTTCCCAGCAGAAACTTTAAATCAATTACCACTGATCCAAAAAAATGCCTCTGTCTGGATTTTAACCTAAACCTAAGCTTTTTTCACATTCCAAAGCACTGATTTATTCACAAGTTTCAAGTAATAGTCATAGACCAACACTTCACACCTCTGATTTAATAAGCTTATCTGCTTCATTTTTAATTTCAGAAGTTTGTTGGTACACCGTAACTGCAGAGACTTCTCCTATCAACCCAACTTCTACAGCTTTTATAAGACTAAACTGTCAACAAGACAGTTGAATTGATACTTTGGAAACTGATCTTTGAATTGTTTTATTATTGTTATTTTTAATGAGGTGGGTTGGAAGGAGGAGTTGATGACAGGAACGGGACTTCCTTATAATCTCCACAAAAAGTTGCAAGCACCTATTACTAAACACATCAGAAATTCTGATGTAGAAACTGCAAGTTGTCAGAGATACCAAAAGTCCAAACTTCTTTATTAGAAGTTAATACTAGGTATCCAGTTACATTTCTACCAAAAAGTACAAAATAAAAACATACTAAGAAAAAAAGTATTTACCACAGGAGAAACCATTCAATAAATTTAAAGACAAAATGATTATATATGTCCACTAGATGTTTTTTTCTTAGTAAACTATCTACTAGCTAACATTATGACAAATACTTCCAGTTGAACCATCACATAGTAGTATCCATATTTCACTACAACTGCACTAACTCATTTGTTTGGCACTAACTTGATACACACTTTCTTACAAACAAGGTTACACTGTCCAAACCTACGCCTGACCACTTTTTCCATAAATTGGAGGTGTATTTTTGCACTTTATTAATAAAGGCACAAATAAGTACAGATATGCACATGTAAACACACATGGCAAAACAACTTTCGCTTCACTCTGAGAAGAAACACTAAACATGTTACAGGTCATAATATGTGGGAAATTGGGGAGTTTAGCTAAGATTTCAAACATGAATTCATTTTAATTTTACTTATTTTTGCCCGGTACCTATACACAATAAGAACATAAGTCAAAGGGTCCAACACACACAGATCAACCAGAAACCCCCTCAGTCTCAAAAAGGGAAGCAATCATTTGCTCAGTGCCTGGCTGCTAGCTACCTTATCTCCAGTATTTCCATGGAAACAATATCAGCCTGAATAAAGTAAAGATCCTGTACTATTTTCTGTATAACTTCAATTGCCTTATTTTGATTAATCTGATCACTGTTCCCATGGAAAATAAGTTTAAAGGCAGCTGACTGCCTCCAGCTAAGAGCGATCTCTTTACTTGCAGATTTCAGTTGTTGGCTGTTGAGCAAGTCTCAAAAAAAATCACCTTGGCTTCAAAAGAAGCACTTTATGTCGCATTTCATAAGGAATAACACCTCGCATTACACTTTTTTTGAATGCAATAATTTTGATGGGAGCAGAACAACTCATTGCTTCAGTTGCAATTACTCCAAAAATGAATGCAAACTATTATCAGTCATCAAGAGGCTTCATTACAGAGTATTATTTTTCCAATAATTTTCATCTTTAGGTAAGCAGAAAGCATGCAGCAAGTTTGTACTTCAGTATATGAATCAGACTATTACTTTCAAATATTTTAGATGAGAAGAGTATTGAAATTCGAGCACACCTCCATGTATATTCTGTATATGCAACCCAAGCAGAAAGCTTCAAAAATTAACTATAGAGACATCTTCCTCTCCAGACAATGAGAAAAAGAAAAGCCTTACACTTCTGCCACTCAGCTTTTGTGTTTCCTTACAGATCTGGTATCCTAATCCTGTCAATATATATACACCTCAGTGCTAGATAGTTCTGTAGGGCTGAAAACTTTGTTTATCCTGTGTTTTGCCAACAGGACTTGGGGCAAAAAAGGACCACGCCTCTTTCAACAACAGCCATTCACTGAACAAGAACATCCTCACAAAAATTAATATTTTTGTGACCTGTGATGAGCTAGATTAAAGAATGACAAATAACTGCCATCTATTACCTAGAACATCAATATTATTAAACTCAACTATAGTAAATTCCTTCTCCCCTTGCCAGAAATAGTAAAAGTTTTCAAACCAGCACACAGGACCAGGTCTGTGCACTGTTTGGAGAACCTGCATTTCACAAGCGCTTGCCTTACTCTGGCCATCAGCAGGCTTTGCATGCTTCCTTCCGCTGAAAGGTGTAAACTGTAGCGTAAGAAGCAACCTTGCTTGGCTCTCCTCTAGACCACGAGGAACAATTATTTTTCATTGACCATCAACTTTTACTGGCTGCCAACTGACACACTCACACCTCCTCCTCCAGATGGCCAGGTGGTAAACACTCATGGTGACTTTTCCTTCATTTTTCCCCATATCCAAAGCAAGCAGCACCTCAGACCTCCACATGAATTTACAGGACTGGAGTCTATTCCCTTTACCAGGCAGGCACAGCTTTTTAAAAATAAATACAGTTGCGAACTCAGCAGTAAAGAACTTTAA
The DNA here is from genome assembly GCF_000691845.1 of Merops nubicus. Lineage (NCBI taxonomy): Eukaryota > Metazoa > Chordata > Aves > Coraciiformes > Meropidae > Merops > Merops nubicus. The sequence goes on along the minus strand of NW_008601191.1, from coordinate 2,460 downwards.
GGATTTCAAGTACCAAAGCAACATTTTAGTGAATGAGCTATCACTTTAAATAATTCCACCCACCTCAAAGTGGTCCATACATCTCTCCAACACTTTCCCCTAAAACCACAACCCAGCTACTCTGTTAGACCTGAGGTTAGGTGCCACCTATCATGGAAACACTATGGTTGGAAAGGACCTCTAGGATCATCAAGTCCAACCTTCACCCCAGCATCTCCCTAACCACTAGACCATAACCTCAAGTGCTACGTCTACTAGTTTTTTAAATACCTCCGGGGATGGTGACTCCATCGCCTCCCTGGGCAGCCCGTTCCAGTGCCTAACCACTCTCTCAGTGAAGAAATTCTTCCTAATGTCCAAGTGAAACCTCCCTCGGTGCAAATTGAGGCCATCTCCTCTTGTTCTATCACTAGTAACTTCACAGAAGAGACCAACAGCAGCCTCTCTACAACCTCCTTTTAGGTAGTTGTAGAGAGCAATAAGGTCACCTCTGAGTCTCCTCTTCTCCAGACTAAACCACCCCAGCTCCCTCAGCCAGTCCTCACAAGGCATGTTTTCCAGCCCTCTCACCAGCCTCGTTGCCCTTCTCTGGACCCAATCCATCACCTCCATGTCCTCCTTATCCTGTGTTGCCCAAAACTGGACACAGTGCTCAAGGTGTGGTCTCACCAGTGCCAAGTCCAGGGGCACAATCACCTCCCTGGCTCCTGCTGGTCACACCGTTTCTGATACAGGCCAGGATGCCATTGGACTTCTTGGCCACCTGGGCCACTGCTGGCTCATGTTCAGTCAGCTGTCCACCAACACCCCCAGGTCCTTTTCCCCCAGGCAGCTCCCCAGCCACTCCTCCCCATACCTCAGTCCATTGCTCCAGCCTGTCCAGATCCCCCTGCAGAGCCTTCCTACCCTCAAGCAGATCAACATTCCCACTTAATTTTATGTCATCTGCAAATTTACTGAGGGTGTATTCAATCCCCTCATCCAGATCATTGATAAACACGACTGATCCCAAAACTATGGTCTATCAAGTCCCAGTCCCACCTTCTCTTCTAGTGCATTTTCCAGGCTTGCTGCTCTTGGGTAGCACATGTCCTCCAAGCTCCTTTTGAGGTAGCTGTTTTTTTCTTCTCCGAAATCAGGAGCTGCTCTCACCATTCTCTTACCAAGTGCAAACATACTAGCCACCACAATGCCCTCACAAACACACCCTGCTCTCTCCATCTTCTACATAATGTAACAGTTAACAGAAAAAGAGTTCTTGTGACCCACAGGAAACAGTTCCTACAATAAATTATGACTGTATGAATAATAGTTCTAGACAAAGTATACACAAATAACAAAGTAACGAGAAAGTAAATAACTTCTCTATGCTCAGCAAAAATTATTTCATTCCTGGTTTCAAAGTTGAAGTGCAGAAGCTGCCATGAAGAAAGTCAACTCCAAGTCATCAGGCTGCCATGAAGAAAGTCAACTCCACCTTAGTACAATCTCCAACATTCATTCTATATCATTTGTGTTATGTTCAGGTCTTACATCACCTAACACATCCTCCTCAGCCACCACCATGCTCATGGTCCTTTGAGACCTACACAGGTATCATTCCCTCCATCTACAGGTCATCCTTATCAAAAACTCAGAAAAATTCGTTCACAACAATCATTTGTCACACGACTCATCAAAACAGCTCATATAATCTCAAGTCAGTTGCCTTCATGTTCTTTCCGGAAGAAGATCCAAATGTGTGTATGCTTGAGCTCATGCCCAGGCTCCATTCAGATGTGTGACATGTGGAGTGAACACATGTGATCCGTGCAGCACACACCTGGATATTGGCTGACACATCACAGGGTAGGGGAAGCTGCACCACACCTTTCCATGAGTGTCACAAGAACCTGCACAGCTCTTCCCAGGTGAAGGGTGAGATGGTCATGAGTTAGTCTACCTTCTAATACAGAAAGGGCTATGAAACATTGTTGGGAATCTCTGTTTCTGTACTGTACGTGCAAAGCCTTTCCTCCTACAGACCAACAGTCTTTTTCCTGGGGTTTGTGTGTAAAGCTCTGGGTCAAAACTTTGAGTGTATATAGACTTGTCTATGAACCAGGCTGGTACCAATCCAGACTGAAGATTTAGCACATCATCTGCAGATTGTTGGTTTTATCACTGTAGGCATATGTCAAATGAATCCCTTTTGCTTTGCTCTAGTCAACTAATTTGTTGTAAAAGCTATCTTTATTTTTCTTATGATCAACACAGGAACCACAGTAGGCTGAAAGCATCTACATTTACATATTGAGAAATCTGAGTCTTCACACAAAAAATTACCAATACTTCTGTACCACAATGCCTGTAAAATTTGAGTTATGTAATCATACTATTCCTATTACATGCCAAAAAGATTACACCAGGATAAACTTGACATACTAATATGTTGAGGAAAGCAGGAAAGAATGCTAGGAG
>NW_008601190.1:22696-51354 GCF_000691845.1 Merops nubicus | reverse complement strand
AAATTAACCTAGCCTAGAAGGGAATTGCAGCTCACCTGGGTCCCCCACTGTGATTTGATGCACACGAATGCTGGTGCCACCACATGAAAGTTACTGGATTACAGTGGCTGGAGACAGTGCAGATGTGGCACCTTTTGCTGGTCAGGTCGGTGCTCCCCTTCCCTTCCTGCTCCTGCAGCTGTGTGATGGGGTGAAGCTTGGCTTCGAGGAGCTGGTGTGCCTCAAAGACTGAGGCAAACGGCAAGCAATCAGTCTTCAGCCAGACTCTCTGCCCACTCCCAGGAGTGCCAGACTAAATGAGTGGGGGCAGGGGAGGGTGTTGTGGGTGGGGTGGAGATGTGGAATACAAATACATGGAACTGAGGCAAGATGGACTGTGAGATGTGATCTCATCCATTTTTGATTGGCTTAAGGGAATTGAAATCTGACATTTAGATAACTATCTGCCAGAAGTGTCAGTGAGGTTTTAAATGGAAGGGCACACAGATGAATCTTTCTTATTCTTACACCAGAGCCATCTCTTGCCTTTCCCTCATTTAAAAAAATCAAGGATACAGAACTCCATATTTTTTCAACAGTGTCGAGCATTGCCATAGCCTTTCCATTCATGTCGATGCAAAAGACATCAAGTTTCAGTTCTTACTGCTGGTTAGGGGACTCATATCCACATCTCCTGTGCTAGGACAGCACTGCCAAACTAGCGGTCACTCTTAGGCCTTCCATTCTCACCTCCTGCTACTGAAGCTGTGGCATAAAACTATTATAACTCATTGAGTTAGAAATGGCAACCACAGACCTGATCCTGACTCTATACTTTTGTGTTTGGAACTGTGAGTTAGGAGAGGAAGACTTGTATTCCAGCTCCAGAGATGTTTATGGTGTTTGTTTAATAGAACATTCCTGTAACATAGTAAAGTCTGAGATTATTGCAAACTGTTTGCCAAGGAGCAGTAAGTGCTGAACATCTAAAATACCACATAAAGAAACCAGAGAAAATACATAAGCCTAGGAAATAATAAATTAGTAGATTCTTTTATATATTCTGAATTTAAACCTTCTTGGACTTTCTGTATACTAGATAACATTTTTTATTTCTTCACATGGCAGGTGGTTTAGTTTCAAGGGGATTAGTGTCAAACACAGTTCACTGCCTGGAGACCAGATTTAGGTAAAAGCAGCCAAAGTAGCTTTTGGTCAGACAGATTGTAGGCTTGTGGGTGTGGCTGGGAAAGGATGGAGACACGTACCAGTATAGGTAGGTGCTGGCTTGGGCTCCTGGCTTGGGATAGCAAGATGGGTTTGGAGGGCTGAAAGTCATCAGTACACAGGGGGGAGTGGTTTTAAAGTTTGTGAAATAGATTTTGGAAGTTGGAAAGCAGGAATTTGAGCTCTTTTTTAAAAAGATAATTAGAACTTCACCTCTAAATTAGGTTTCAAGCTTCTACACTGTCTACAGTTTGCCCTGCAGCTGCAAAATCGCAGCAGGTTTTGTTATGTGTTTGTAGGATAAATATTTTGAATTTTCTTCCTTGCTCCAATACAAGTAAATATCATAACAAATAGTCAGTGATCTCTTGGCTTCTCATGAAAAAAAAAAAAAGAAAAAAAGAAAAAAGTCCATCTTTCTTTTATAAACTACTGTACTCAGTTTCATTGAAGGATTATATCCTTATTCTGGGCTGCTAGTCTGGTAGTATTTTAGTCATCAGCAGAAATAGGCTTCAGAATATTTGAGTTTGGTATCTTTTGAAGCACAAATCTTAAATTTAGCTCTGCAACAATATAGGAACTGGCTCTATTCTTTATACACCTGTTAGGAAACATCTACCTTTCAAACTGTGTATAGTTTTGTGTATGCCTTTGTACTTCACTTTTTTTATTTATGCTGTATTATCAGTCTTCCAGATTCCCTCCACTCCCCTTAAAAAGCCTAGGAAAGCAAGTCTGGCTTGAATATCTTCAGTAAAGGTACCCAAATTCTGACCATTTGTTCTGACATAATATCCAATAATACCAACACCAGATGATACAAGTACTCTTCTCTCAGCACATGTGGTTGCCACTTTTGTCCATTCCAAACAATGTATTGAAAGCCTCTTCTTCCTGAGCATGATGCTCTGGAACCAGGCACAGAAGACAATCATGGCTGAATCCGTTTTTTTTTGTCTCCGTTTATGTTAATGTACACTGCAGTGTTTATCAATAGGAAGTCAAACAGGATTCCAGCACCTCAGTTTGTAAAACTTCTTTATCTAGAAGAGGTACCTTCACTTTAAAGTGACCACATCTCATGCACATCATGTTATGACTGGCAGTAATTTCTGTAAAACTAGCTGTGAATGCCTAGTATAAGCTCTGGCTCTGGCTTAGGTCTGGGCTTGTACAGCACAAAGGTAGCTCTGTTGGTAAAAACTGCCATAGGTCGACGAACACCAGTCAAACTGGTTGCTTGGTTTAGTAGGCAGTAGCTTCCTATAGTCAGCAAAAGCTGTGTTGATATATACATTTCTAGATCAATGTAATGGGGTCCACATATAGGGTCCATGCTAGAGAAAAGTATTTCTTTGGCTAGGGGCGTTTATACTGGAAGGAAATAAAGTGGCTTTTTGTTGCAGGGCATTTTGCCGATACAATACTGCAAAATGCACTCTCGGTTGATATTGCTCTACCTGCTGAGCTTTTAGACTCTGAGTTCTAGTCTGAAGAGTTCAAAATTCCATATTGTTTGCAGTTTGAGTGTGAATGTGTTTCTCTTGTGTGAGGAACTGCTTACATTAAATTATAGAAACAGTATTTATTTTCTAAAACTGCATGAAAAAAATGCGGGATACTGAGATTAAATCAACACATTGTTCATATTCTGCATTGTTACCTGCAGCTTAAATCTATGATTTTATCTATTTTCTTTGCTTTTTGATGTACACAATCATAGAAATGCAAGAAAATTCATCTTGCAAGGGACATCAGAAGCTCCCTAGTCCAACCTCCTGTTCAATGCAGTGTCAGTGAAGAGTTTGAGCCTTGTTGCTCCTGATTTTTCGCAGCTGGGTTTCAGAAGTTCCTAGGGATGGAAACTGCACAACAGCTTGAGGCAACCTGTTACAATTCTGCATTGTCCTCATGGGGAAGGAGGTCTCCTTTCTTCTCCAGTCTGAATTTGTCATTTCAATTTACATTTATTGTCTCTTCTCCTGCCACCATGGAGAGCCTGACTCTGTCTTCTCTGTGATCTACTTGTAGCAAGGGGAAAGCTGCTTTAAGGTGTCCCAAAAGCCTTCCCTTCTCCAGGCTGAAGCAGCCCTGTCCCTCAGCTTCCCCTTGCAAGGTTGATGCTCCAGCCCCTGAGCATCCTGGTGGCCCTCCACCGGGCTTGCTCCAGTTTGGCAACATCTTTCTTGTACAGAAGGGGAAAAATGCAATTCGTAAGATTTCACCTCATGACTGCCAATTGAAGGGGGATAATCACTTCATTCGGTCTTCTGGCTGTGCTTCTGTTGGCACAGCCCATGATGCTGTTGGTCCTCACTGCTGCTGAGGCACAGAGCACCTTTCTGTCTACCAAGTCCGCATCAGGACTGCTTCCCACACAGTCAGTCCTCAGGTTGTATCACTGGATGGGCTTCTTTTTTAGCAGGGCAGGATTTCGCATTTTTCCTACGAGAATTTCACATGGTTCCCATTAACCCTTTCCTCCAGCCTGTCTAGGTCCTGTTGGATGATAGCCCTGCCCTTGAAAATATTGACTGGTCCCTCCAGTTTGGTTGGCAAACTGGATGAGAGTACGTTACCTTGTCCAGGTCGTTGATGCAGATTTTAAACAGGACTGGTACAAGTATCAATCCTGTGGTACTCCACCTGTTACTGGCATCCAGGCACAGAGACTACGAATCCATATTTTTTCAGTAATACATCTTTTTGCAGTTAATCTCCACTGACCTTACATAGATGGTAATGAAAAAAATGGAGCATGTAACAGGAACATATTTGTATTTTAGAAATAAAGTAGGAGAATGATTCAGATTAATGTGTGTTTCCACCTTTATTGTCATGACTTTAGAAAACTTAAGGAAAAAGAAGTTCACTGATGCTGTGTGAAACTTAAACGAGAACTTTTATAGGGAGCAAATCAATCTTTTAAGCATGTATTGTGTTTTCCATCAAAATTTCTGTTCATCAGATAGGAGCAAGTCAAAATTCTGTGCAGTGTGCAGGTTAATGCCTCCTCTTTGCTCACTTCACCTTCTTAATGTTCTCTCTTCATCTAAGAAATACGAGTAGCTGAAAGAAGAGAAGCACTCTTTTAATCTAAATTTCCAGCATAAATTGAATTGCAGAAAAAAGTACCATTTAGGTAATTTTGTTACAGCAAACAGTTGCTTGCCACGAAAAGAAACCACGCTAATAAAATGCATATTCCAACTATGATCGAACTTGTACCAAGAGCTGGGAATGTACAGTACTTGCTGTATGCAAAAAATAAAAACAATATTTAATAGCGGCTCTGCTTTCTGCCTCTGAGTGTGTGGAAAATTTTAGGTTGTGGGTTGTCTGGATTACTTCCTTTAAAGCTACAGAGCAAAGCTCTGTAGAATGATTACCTAACCAACAAACATCTGTGGAAACAGAGAATTTTCTTTAAGGAACTGATCTCCATGGAATCAACTGAACTTATGTGCAGGATAAGAAGGCACAGGCAAAATGAGAAAGGGAAATGAAGGAACACCCAGCCACAGCGTGTACTCTCTTGCTCTCTCTTTCTGCTGTTTCTAAGGCATCCATCATGTCATTATCTACAGCTAATATGAAACAAAGACCTGTTTTCTCTGTAATGAACACACTGACTTTCTGGTTCTCTGGGAAAAGTGTCAGAAGCTAGGTGTTTTAGTATCTTCTACCAAAAGGTGTTTTGCTTGCTTTGTTTCTGATGAAGGGACGTGGGAAAGAGAAGTGAAGGTTTTGCTTCAACAACTGCCACATGTTCTACCTCTGCATCCTAAAGTCTTTTGTCTGTTAGATTTAGGTGGAGAGGAAATCACAGAAGCTAAAGCAGAGACTGTGTTTTATTATGTGGGTACTCAAATTCACTTTAACCTAAAACATTAGTATTACCATGCAAAAGACAACACACAAGAATTTGACCAAGGTCACAGTGTATAAAGCATGGCATTTAAATTTCTTGGGGTAGTTGAAGAATGTAAACAAAACCACAAAGTAGCTTTGTTGTTTTCATAAGTCTGCTAGTTCCAGGAACAGCACCATCCTTTAATTTACAATTCAGCTAAAAGTCTGTAACGGAGAGGTCTTAAGCATATGTGACAGCAAGGGATTGGAGACAGACAAGCTGATAAAATGCGTAGTGTCGCCTTCTGTGCATAGGGGATACACTTTCTCCCGAGGATGACATTAATTTTTTTCTGAAGTGATTGTTTTTTGATGTCAGCTCACCATTTTGAGAAAAACATAACATCAATAGAGGAAAATACTGTCTTAATATTATTTTGTTACAGCGTCATTCAAATGCTCACAAAGAAAGTGTCTGTCAATGCAGAGTATTGTTATAGACATGGAAGTTGATAAAATTATGTGAGATAGCACTTTGACTCTTCGAAAAGACTGTGTTAATTCACATGATTCCCAGTCTTCCTCTGTATTGTCATTCTAATCAGGTCTAAAAATCAGACCCACAGGTCCGCAGTTCCCTGTTTTTCCTGTTATAGAGCCCTTTTTGCTGATGGGATCACGCTGATAGTTTGCTCTTCAGAAATCTTAACTGAGTCAAGGTAGTTAACCTGCAGTCAAAATGGAGATCTCTGGACCCTTTTGTTCTTTTGTGACAAGTCCTTATCTCCTCCACAGGACTCTCCCATGGATTTTCCATTCCATTCTTAGAAAATTATTTGGCTGTCCATCTCCATGATCTAATGTCCTTGTGACCCTTAAACAGTGCCTGGATGAAATTGCTGCATGATTATTTCAAATGCTTTTCATCATACATGCTTGTACTTTGATCATTCTCAGCCCTCATAACAGCACTGAAAGGCAATGAGGGCAAAAATCGCCTGACAGAGAAACGACCTCAAGAGTCACCTGGTTTGGGGAGTGTCCAGCCTTTCTGATTAATGAAGCTGCATGACAATGTTTTTCCTTGAATGGAAGCCATGTGATAAATGTGATATGCTTTGGGGAGGCCAAGCAGCAGGGGTCCTATGAACAACAGTGCTCTTACAGAACTCCAAAGCTCCATCATGGGACGAGTGGCAATCTGAATGTAAAGTTGCGTTCCAGGAAAATAGTTGACTTCACTCTAAACAGGACCTGTTGAATACTTCTTTTCATAGGTGGAGACTCAGACTGAGCAGTAGCTCCCATACCAGAACAGGCCACCTGCTCCTCATGTGCTTGACACGCTTGAATTATTATGCTTTTGACATGGTAACCGTATTTAAATTACTGAGGAGCCAAATCCAGCTGAAACCTACAAGTTACCTGCTCATAATGTAGTTCATTCGTGTATTCTGAAGCAGGATTAACTATCTTTGCCTAATCTTTGGTATTTTCTTGACTAGCATTTTAAACAAGTTTCATCAGTAAAGACTCCTCTATCTACCAAAGCCACCTGTACCAGAAATTCACAGGTTTGTTTTTAGAATGTTTTCCTTAATGCCCAACCCTTACTCTTCTTGCTACATTTTAGACTCTTGAACTCTTCTATCCAGCATGAAAATGGCAGTCAGATTATTCTCTTGTGTTTGAAAGGAATTCCCAGGTACTCTTGAGACCTTTCTCTGTCTTAGGCCAAATAATGTCTGTTTGAAATATCTTTCATCACAGATCACATTCTCTTTGTCTCTAATCACTTGCACTGTTTTGAGCTTTCTCTACTTTGTCCATGTCTTTTCTGAAGTATATTTCCCCAAAGGGACCAAGTCCTCTACTTGACGTTCTAGTAGTACCAAGAAGAGGAAGGCTTGAGAGATGTACTGGTATTTATAGATCACAGCATGTTCTTTGTGACTTGCATTTTCAATAGATTGCTGTTTTTGATAGAACTTCAGTTTATGACCTGTTATCTCCAGGTACTTCTCTGGAAAGTTACTTCCTGGAAAGTCATTCCCTGGCCTGTATTTTTTTTAAATGTGATCATTCCCATCTAAATACAGAACACCATTCCTGTTGCATTTCATCCATTTTTCATTCCACTACTGCAATTTCTCAAGATAATTCTGAATTTGAATTATTTCTTTTAACACATTTATGCTTGCTCTTCTTTCCAACTTTCTGTCATCTGCAAGTTCAATAAGACTGTGACAAAGACAAATCCCTGCAAAACCCTGATTTTGTGAAATGACAGTGTCAAAGTAAAGTAAATGGGTTTAAAAATCTATAAATTGGAAAATTAGTCTTTATGCTATGCATTTTTCTCCTATATTTCAAGTGTTTGTGAATAGTTTGGTTGATCCTAGATTTTTTTTCCCTGTGAGTTGAAGTCAAATTCATGAGTTTATTATTTCCAGGCTCTTCTTCCTCTGCTCTTTCCCCTCTTTTTCTAAAAAGCAGCTGTTATTTTTGTCCTTTTCCAGTTTTATATCTCTTAGCCGTCTTTCACAAATTCTCAAGTAATAGCTGAACTGACTAATTCACCTCATTCTTAAAATATCCCAGGCTATAATCTGTCTGGTCTGGCTGACATGAGAACATTTCATAATACTCTCCTGTCCTATCTCTTCCCTGTTTTAAATTGAGTTCTTAACCCTTTATCTTGAATTATGCCAATCATGTGCCTGTAGCTGACACGCAAGAACTTTTTAAATACTCTGACCTTCTTGGGTTATCAGTTATGTCATCATCTTCCCTCCACTACCTCAAACAGACAGAAAAACAATCAACATTTTCCTTGCTCTTTGTTGTTATTAATGCACATTAACTTTTAAAGTGTTTTCTAGCTGTATGTTGGCTTTGTGCCTTTGTTTTCTGATTGCATATTATACACATGCTGTTATTTTATATGTTTTAGAGTTTGATCGGATTTCTACTTTCCAGGTGGAACTTTGTGAGCTCGAGATCAATTAAAAGCTTCTGGCTTACCTAAACTCATCTTTCAGTGCTTTTCCCTTCTAGTAGGAATAGCTTATGTTTTCTGCCACAACAACTTAATTACATTTTCCTTTAATTTTGTCGTTGACTCAAGCTGGTAGAAGTTTGGCTGCTTCATGTCCATGATTTTCTCCTTCTCCTCTATTTTCTTTTGTAGAATTGTGAACTCTATAATTTCACAGTCACTGTCTCCAATATGCCTTTCATCATCCTGTTTTCAGCTCACGTCAATGGTTAGAAGTTCACTGCCCACTTCACTGCTCACTTTTCATTGAGAATTTGCTAATCACTCTCTGTCTTGATGCTTTCCTTTCCTGCCCATTCTTTGAACAGTTAAACTCTCTCATGACGCTCTGGTCTTGTGTGTTGAGTGATTTGTCATGTTATTCATAAAAAAGGCTTCCACAGCAGATATTCTCTGTTTGGGTGGTTTGATCTAACAGTAGCAGTCGTGTCTTCCTCTTTCATGTCATCCAGAGGCTTTCAGACGAGCCAAACTTCCTCCCCTGTCTGGAGTTCATGACCAGTGCATAGCTTTCTCCTTTGCTGTTAGAAAGTCCTGTTATGTGAGTTAGCTTACACTTAAGTCTGTTTTGCCAACAAAGTTATTTTTGTGGTCATGTTTTAGGTATCCTTACTTCTCTTGTTGATTTCCTGCATTTATCATGCTTTTAATTTGGCCAATCACCATCCTCACCATCCCACACATATTTTTTTTGTTTATTTATTTTCAATTAAATTTGTTCAAATTTGCTTTAAGCACTTGAAATGATCATAGATAGATGCAGAGGGACATATACAGAGTAACACATTATGTATAAAAAGAAATTGAAATGTATCTTTTCTCTTTTCTCGTTGAAGATTTTTTTAAGCATTTTTATATTATTAACAAAGTGAGCAGCGAGGACAGAAAGAGCAAACAGCCCAAGATGGAAAAGAGGTCTTTTATCAAAATTATAAATTGAATTTTGCCATTGTTGACTTGAGCCCAGTGCATTCAGATATCAGCCCTCAAGTCATTTGCAAATACGGTGTTTAAATGACTTCAGACAATGGCAGTGACATTTACCTAGCATGTTTGTTTCTTTGTTTGCTTTTTTAATTTTATTTTTAATCACAACAGATGTAGCCCTTACGTGGAGAACCAGCAGATGTGTCCTTTCCAGTTCCCTTTGACTGTACTTCATAACATTCCATCCATCCTGACACTTGTAAACAGATGCTTAGACATCTAGCCAGCTGAAACCTCTGACACAGGCCACATCTAGAAATAGCTTGTACAGAAATAATCCCATAAAATATTTGACACACCAAGAGGAGGGACCTGTGCTTCTTGCACACATGCTATTTAGCAGGACCACTACTGACTTTAAGCTCTGTGATTGTGCTCATGACTTCAAGTGTGCTGTATTAGATGCACTTAGATGCACTTCCTCTAGTAAGCAACTCTCCCAAAACCTGCTGTTTCCTATTTTCATAAATTCAACCTTTTACTCTTAAAACTTTGTGGTAGTAGTTTATAGTTATTACCTCTGATGCAAACATAACCCTGATAGGATGGGCTGGCCTGCAGCTTGGACCATGTCGCCAGTGGCCACAAGGGGCACAGGGTTAAAAGTCTGTTTGCTTCTGCCCGCACTTCAGATCAACCCATGCCTGGCCAAAGCCCCTGCACAGGAGAGACACTGTAGTATTCCTGTCACGTTCTTGGCGCTTAATTTAAAATACAAAACAAGCCATTCACTTTCCTGATGGGAGAGGGACATAAGGGAAGTTTTTGTTCTGGAAACATATCACATAAGAAAGTATAGCTTCTGTTACTTGTGGAGCACACACTGTTTCTGACACCCGGCAGAGGAAGTGGAAGCTGAGATTTAATAGCTGCCTAAAGGACTGGGAGCAACAAGCCCCATCTGTTTGTCCATGGTGAAGGATTTAAGAGAAACGTACAGCTGGGTAGGATGGACTGGGGCAGGCAGAACAAGGGTTATGACAGTAAGATTACTGTCTTTGGTAAGTACGCATTTCTGTGGTTCCAAAAAATATTGTTGTGGCTGTAAGTCTACTCATCTGTTGGGATAAGCTCATTTATTTTTCTTGTTGATTTTAATGAAGTTTACAGAGGCAGCAAAACCAGAAATGGGTGGAAAATGTTGAATAACTGCTAAAAAGTGAAATACAAACCACCCCAACCCACAGGATCAAGTATAGAGCCTACACACATTCATACAGCTAGGTGTCGTGGCATACAGGTACACACCATTGACTCCCAGCTACTTGCTCACATGGGCACGGAGGGAAGGATGATGCTCTCCCACACTTATATGTCTAGTCCAGTTCACTATTTGCAGCTGTTGTGTCTTTTAAGTATCTTGAACTCTCAAGCCACATCTTCAGCAACATAGCATTGAGTCTGGGGCGTCTGGGGCTTCTTTAATCGTTATGAGTATTCATCTAATGTCATGCTTAAATATGTTCACAGCATGCAAACAAACCCTATTTCTTTGTGTGTCAAAATTGTCCTTCCCCTGAAATTACTCATCTCCTACACTGTGCTTTCCCCAGGTATATTGATAGTTATTTATTGCTTCTTGACTTTGACTTTGCTCTTAGCAAGCTGCTTTAGTCTGCTTATAGGGAGGAAACTGGTACAATAGTTGATTCTAGTAGAAATGGAGATTCCCTGACTGTGTTTCGTATTTAATTTTTTTAATAATCCTGCTACTGAACTGACCAAAAAGGAGAGTTACCAGCTCAGTGGAAATATTTTTAATTTTTACCCCCTTTTGTTTGCTTTATTCTAATTGGAACAAAACCTAAAACATTTCAAAATTTCCAGTGACCTTAATTTTTGAGAATGTTGTTCCAGAACTGCCCACACAAAGAACAGTTGTCACTTTAGGTTTGCTACCTGAGGTCCCAAGCCTGCAGCTTCAGCTGGAGCGGGGAAACACAGGTACTTGCCTTGCATATATTGGATTTGGCTGCCCCGGAGTATCAAAATCTGAAATCCTAGTTATGAAACATCAGTCATGGTGTGAACCATATGCTGAACCTAGTGTAACTAAAGTGCCTGGCTCCTGGGAGGCTCTCAGCAATTCAGCTCTGCCTTGGGTTCTCCTGGGGCTCCTCAGAGCCTGCGTGGTCTAGATCACACATTTCAGTATGTGAAACACACTGTTCAGTGAATTATCTTTTCTGTCTTATCAATACTGACTATCTCTGTATGAAGTCCCTTGTTTATACGTCTCTGTGCCCATAGTCCCTCCTTTAGAGCAAGCCACAGACACAAAGTGCTGGATGGAGCTAGTGGTTGCAGAGGGAAGAGGCCACTGCTAACAGGGAAAGACAAGAAGACGTGTCATGTGAGGAGCAGGACAGGCACACCTAACGCTAAATAAAAGGAGGACCAAGTAATGAGCGTGCTCACTGGGCCCTAAATCACCCCCATCACTTAACACGCTGTGTGGCATAGTTTTGACCTGAGTCAACAAGTCTTAAATAATGTCAGGGCAATGACACTAACTGGAAGCTGTTTCTGGTACACAGTATGGAGATGCCTAAACCACTGGAGCTGGCTGTGACAACACAGTCCTCCAGTGCTGTCCCAGCAACGTCTGAATCCCCAGGTACACAGCATGGTACACATCAGCAGTGTTCGTTGCATGCCCTCAGTTTCATACTATGAAAACACTGGTCTGGCAGACTGCAACCCGAGCCTTCACACGGTGTTAGCTACCGCACAGAAATATTCATTATGCTATACAAGTGCTGGATGGGGGCCCAGAGGAAACCTATGGCCAGAAGCTATGTAGCGTAGGCATTGCCCATCTGTGACTGGTTCTGTTCCATTTAGGAGTACAGATGTAGCCGAGGCCATCTGCCTCCTTGAGCTGTCTCTAATTAATTTCCATAATTTAAAACTCACTAGGGTGAAAACAAGGGGGGTTTTATTACACTCTATCCAAACATCTACCAGTTCTCTGTCTATGCAACTGAACCAAACGCTTACTTTGAGCCAGTGCACTCAGCTTTTAAATGGTGCTTTGTGTAAACTTCTGAGAGTTTTCCTCCCAGCTGGTGATCTCCAGCCACAAGCCCCCGCCCTCCAGAAGTACACAGCTGGAATTAAAAATACTACAGCAGCTGTCCTCATTGTCTCAATTGCCCCTTTCAGCTGCTGCATCCTACATCAAGCCTCATCTTTCTGGAGTCTGTTCCACGTAAAAGGAAAATATTAACATTTATATATATTAATATTCTTTCCAAACCTTTGCCAGCCTTTGCAGATCCTAGCTCTCTCCTTTGGCACTTTCAGATGCACAGCTCTGCTCCTGTGCAGCTTAATATTTTGAGAGGCTGAGGCTCCTTATGGTAAATCCCAGCCCATTCTTGTAATTGAACTACAAATGTAAAAGATTTGCTGGAGCATCTCTTTTCTGGTCAGTGGTCTGATTATTTGACTCTACACCCATGACTGCAGTACCTTGGACTCATGGCTTTTCTGTTTTTGGAAGTCAGTTAACTCTTCCCCAATGCATGGGAAGGGGAGCTACCCTCCTTTCCCTATTTCAAGATTTATTTATCTTCTTGCAAGTTTTTTTTTTGTAGTTATATGATTGAAAGTTTCATTTGAATAAGTGTTTTAGAGGAAAGGAGACACCAAAGATATTTTTTAGAAGCAAAGTTTTAATGCTTTTCTGAATTGACTTTTTCATTCCTATAACTAAAATAAAATCTGTGGATTCTTAATGGTAGGAGATAGATACTGTTCTGAACTCTGCTGTTTAAAGTCTTTGCTGCTTTTTATCTGCAAGGCTCAAATAAAGGCCACACCACAGCCCCTGATCATTCACATACTCATGGGAGCTTTGCTATCCACAGCCGGAAATGCAGCACCTGAAGTCAAGAAGGGCCACTGCGTGAAGGCATTACACTGAGCACTGAGAAATTTACTTCATGAGGTAATGAATTACAGAGTTCCTTGCTTGCCAATATTTGAGCTACCTTTCCAGACCTCCTGGTCTGAAAGCACCAGCTCCAGGAATGGACTTGGTGTCTGATAATCAAAGCAGGATTGAGAACTATGGGGAGTTCTGAAGTCACAGAGCAATGGAACTAGAGGGAAAAGAAAGAAAGACTTTTATGCCAGTCTCAGTTGAATAGTATCTGTCAAGTCTCCATGTCAGTTTGGTCATGGATTATTAAGCTAAGTGTACAGATATACACAACAATGTGTAGAGTCTAATCCACATCTGTCCCCATGGGGTGGTAATCATTAAACTCATTTTTTTCAGCAAAATGCAGACCATGATTATTGTTACAAAAGTAAAAGTTAAGTCTCATGGGAACATTTGTCATTAAATTAAACAAAAACCAAATATTGATGTTAAACTGTGCTTTCATTAATAGCAGAATGAGCTAAAGAATGCGATTAGTTGCAATTGTGCTTGTTTTCTCTGCTGTTTTACTCATAGACCTTGTGTTTTTGCTGAAATGGGAGTGATAAATGGCCGCAGAGCATCCTGGATCACAAACTGAAGTGGCCTCTTTCAATGCATGTGAAGCTGATAAAACTGCAGAACCAAGTCTAAAATCAAAATCCAATGCTGGCAGGATAATGCTGAAGTATAGTCTCTTGCTCATTTTTTACCTAATTACATTTGATTACAACAAATGAGTATGATTTGATTCTTACTGATAGCAGTAGAGTAGATGCACTGAATCAATTACTCCTTTCTCCTGCTATAATAACCTGGCTCATCTTCATATTTCTCAAGAAGAAGAGGATCAATTTGTCTCTCAAAAAGTATCATCACTTTTACCCCATGTTTCCTAGACCCTTTGCACCATTGAGTCGTGCACCATTCGTCCTGTACCCTGTAAGTGTACAAATAGTCCAAAGTATAAATTTGGTATGATTCTTTCTGGTTTTATATTGCAGTCTCATTTATGTTCTCCAGAGCAGGCTTTTGTTTCTTCTGCCTCTGCATGCTGCCAGCTCAGTTCATCCTTACTACCTCTTCTCCCCTCCTCCGAATGCTTAAGTCTATCTGCTGGTGTAATGGAAGTCCCTCTGGACATTAGACTTGGGAGTTTCCTTTTCTATGCTAATGTATCTCTTACTGTTTTTCACCTCTCTTTTAAAATATATAGCTGTTCTTCTCCCCACCTCTAAATTGCCTCTCATATTTCCTTAGAATTTAAAAAAAAAAGTTTCTGTAGTCTAGCCTAACAACACATATTTTAATATGTGCTTGAGCTAACAAGAGAAATTCTTCCCTTATTTCAGCATGCTAGCTATTTATTTATCAGTGTCCTGGCCATTTATAGGCAGGTGAGAGTGCATAACATCTGACTTCAACCTATTAAAGTACAGTTTTCATTATCTTTTTTTAAACCAAACCTTCATTCTTGAGAAGAATAAGGTTCCCCTCTTCTGCCTCAAAGGCAAAACCCAAGAAATTTGTAATGAATATGAAATGCAGCTTGGCAGAGCAGAAATTAACTTTTGATGTAACCATCATGGTACTCATTCTCTTCCTTACTCTACTTCATAAGCATCAAAAATTGGTCCAACATCTAGGGATCAAGCAAATCAGGGACTCAAAACTGGCTTAGAGCAGTTATGCACCTGTAAATGTTGGAAGCAATGAGTCTTGCTGAAGTTATGCCATAACCTGATAATCCTGCCTGCAGGTACAAAGGGGATGTTGGTCCTGTGTATCCTTCTCTGATAGTTTGTACTGTTCCATAACATTCTGCTTATTTCACAATAAGCTAATGAGCCTCGTGTGTTGCAACTTCACCCCATAGCTACTTAATTCACTGGGCTGGCAAGCGTACTGTTTGCTGGACTGATAAATACCACCAGAGCTCTCAGGTCAGCAGAGTTTGTCGCATGACCTCTGACCGTGGTCTAGGCAGAGGCTGGGATTAGCATGAGTGCCTCTCTGCCAGACTCTGCCCTGGGACCAAAACACCTCAAGGTCATGTAAATGAGGGTCTTGTCCCTTCCACTAGCCAGCCGTCAGTTATCTTCATATTTTTCCTTAGCAGAAGCTATTCCACACAATGGTCCTACAGCATCTGTGACAGTTACTGTGAGGGAATGGTAAACATAGTCATTTGCCCTTACAAAGCAGGCAGCCTTAGTAAGGGGTGGGGGGGTGGAGTGGTCGTAGTCGGTGGTGTGGGGATGTGTGTGCTGCTTAACTTTAGCAAACATCATCTTTGGATTTGGGTCTACCAGCTCTGATGATTCAATTTGCCCTTTCTCCTTTCCCAGGAGTCAGGTAACTCAGAAGGTGTGTCCTATCACACTCATGCCCCACGTCACCACTAACAGCATTTCGCTCTGGCTAGTAATATTTCATCAGCATCTGAGCTCTAGAAGTATGGGGGTTCACTGTAGGATGCTACTATTCCAGAGACTCATTGCTCTGTGGTTTCCATCCTCCCTAACAAGACAGGTCTTTGAATATCTCCATGATGAGTAGAAACCCTGGATCAAGAGTCAGGAAGTGAAGCAGAATGAACGGTGGAAATGAATACAGGGCTCCACAACACAGAAGAAAAGCTTCCTCAGCTTGAAGAAAAGCAAACATAGCCCGTAATCTACCAAAAAAATCCCTACACTAGCTTAAAAGTGAGGCATAAATGGCTTTCTGATTGTAGTTTTGGTATGAGATCACACATCACTAACAAAATTATCCAGAAAATCCTTCTGTGTCCAAGGAGTAGTGATACCATGACATACAAATCACTTGAGATGTGGAGGAGGTGTTAATGGGTGACTTGCTCTGATAAATCAGCCTGTGAGCTTGGGGTTCTTATTTCTTAGGCATCTTCAAAGACTACATTCCTTCCAGATCCCTCTGAGAGTCAGGCCATTACACAGGGATGTACTTGTCTTGGTAGTGGAGAGTGGTTTGCTCTACAGTAATGTTTGCTTTCTGCTCAGCTTACCTATTGCTATAAACCCTCATTAGTGCCTATGATAAGTTGGCACCACCATTCATTTTCCCTTTTAGTGTTCTGTTTGAGTTCATCTCCCTATCAGAGCTCTGCTCATCTCTGAGCACAAATATTTTCTCAGTTCTCTTTTAGAAAGAAGTACTGTCCTTACAGCCTCTTTATCTTCAGTCATCACAGATGCCAAAGGAAATTTCAGAAACACAGGCCAAACCAAACTCCATTTCCTATCACACAGTAACTCTGGCACCGTCAGTTTTCTGACCATTTTTGTTGCAGAGCCTCCACAGTGTGGTCTGTCTGCAGCACTGACACAGCTGTAGTGTCAAAGTGCAAATGCCTTACATTCTTCAATGCATTTATCCTCTGAATACATTTCCAATGCAGCAAAGTGCTTTATCTCTGCTTGTAGATGGGAACTGAGGACTCCAGAGGATGGTCTTAAGAAGACTTATGCTCTTGACATGTTTGTCTATCCTCACAGCCTGTGGAGAGACCCCTGATAAACTGCAGAAACAAGAACATCTAAACATGAGTTAGATGCTGTCATGAATTTCTCATTGAAAACTGCAGAGGAAGTAGTTAGTGATTCAGGGAACTTGGCATGAGTACTTTGCAGCCTAAGATATTTGCATGCAATGTTTGGCATTTGGGATTTTATTGGATGGCATGTAGAGGAAAAATTTTTTATAACTGGTTAAAAACATTACAGAGATTGTTTAGCTTATTTTAAAACACCAGTCCCACAGGCCTTTGACAGAAAAAAACCAACAACAAACAAACAAACAAACAAAAACCAAAAAACCCCCACCCCAACCTAGCTCCAACTAAACAAGCAAACCCCACCCAAAGACCAAACCACACTCTGGAGAAGTTAAAAGTTCATTCCATGTCAGACTCAGATATCATATATATTGAAACTGCAGGGAAAAAATTTAGACAGATCCCATGAATTGAAGATTCTATAGTTTTGAATGCCTAGTCTTGCAAGTCAACAATTATTTTTCAGAAGCTGACTACTGGGTTAATAAATATAGCAATAACTCTCATAGCTATGGTATATGACCTTCAGACTGTGGGGAAAAAGTCTTTTAAGCAGTCTGCTTGCAGTCAGTTGCTAGAGAGATTCTATTTGAAGGTGATCTGTAATACAGATTTCAAGGGGTTCAATTTTTCTGCAGAGCAAGAGCAGCAGGTACATCGGCCGTGTTATCTTGCTAGTGAGAGAAAAAAAAATCCTGTTACTATTCTTTGACAGTAAAAGACTTAGTAAGAGAAAACCCTTATTCCTGTCCATTCCTTCAGAATTTCATCCTAGCCTCAGTGTGTTGCATATCCTAGCAGCCTTCCACTCTTTCTTCTTCAAAACACGTATTCTCCAGCTAGCCTAAAATTTTCATTACCAGTTGTCACTGTTCATGCCTTTTCTTGGTGATCTTGTCTATCCATGCATCTTTGCTTTTGAACACCAAAACTTCTAGACTTCCCATCTCTCTTTGTTCTGGTTCCCATGACCTCTAACTCCCTTCCACATTCATGAATTTTCATCATTCCTTGAAATCCCTACATCTACAGCTCCAACTACCTTCTAAGGCTTTGGGTTCCTGGTCCTCCTACATTCAATTTTAGATATGTCTTCTGCCCCACAGGAAAAACACAACATTGTAAGAACAGAAACTTATCTTGCCTTAGGGACAACAGGCAGTTAACCTTTTTTTCTTATTCTTACATACAAATTTAGATCTATTTGCTTCTGAAACTAAAAAAGCAAAGCAAAAAATAAAAAGCATATGCATGAGATTTGAAATCCACTTACAGATGCCACATTCAGTAACTTATCTCCCCTTATACCATGCTTCTGAGGATGCTTGAGTGGAAGTCAAATGCTGCAAGAGTATGTACAGACAAACCTGTTCATTATCGCCAGGTTAGTATGCTGTGAGGCAAGAACTCCCTTCCATGATCTTCAGCTAAAGCAGATTTTATCCTGTGGGAATTTCCGTAGCCTCTGTCAACGTTGTTGGAGGCACAGGCATAAGGTACATACTGACTAAATATGCTGTTCATTTTCATCACTTTCAATCTTCACCAACATTTTTATTGCCTCCATATTGTTTCTTTGTTTCAGAATTTCCCCCATGATACTGTAGCTGTCTTGTTGGATATCCAAGCATGGCACATTTGCCTTTAAACACATGCATAGTACCCTGCCTTGAGGATCCGTGTGTTTAAATAATGATTAAGTGAGCCAGGAAAACTTGCAGAGAGGTGATACAAAACACCCCCATGAAAAGCCAGAAAGGAATATGGCAAAAGGATTACTTAACCCTTTCATCAGAAAGAAATCTGTTTTCCTGTCAGCTTAACTTGGTAGGCATTATGCAGGCACTTCAGAATTCCTTTGTATTTTTCACGTATATTTGACTTATTGGTTTCTGGGCTACAGGGTAAGATCCAACTCTCACCCATCTTAAAACCCTTACAGTGGTTTCAGTGGAGTTGGATACAGCCACAAAACCACGGAGCCAGGAAAGCACTTATAAATGCAGGGGGTAGTACTACAACGTCAAATACAGCTCAGACTAATGCTGCATGCTGCAACTGCACAGAACTTCTGTGAGGAAAACGCAAATAGAGGAACCTTTTGTGCAAGTCCTATGCAGTAAAAGTTTCTAAAAATGCAAAGAGATAATTCAGCATGGAAATTGTTGAACTCAACTTTAGGTCTTGTCATGGAAGATAAAGATGTGTTGGAAGTTTATGACTGCCTAGGCAGTAGCAATCATAAGCTGACTGTGTTCATTAACACTTACAAGAAGCCAGTACAAGCTCTGCCACTGCCTTCTGAAAGCTCACAAAACTGTGTTTTGAGATTTCCTCTCAGAAACCTGAGGAACAGAATAAAGCACAAAAGAGTGATGAGTACCTGTACCAGTCAAAGTAATTTGATTAAACCTAATTTTAATAAGAGGATGAAGAAACACAATAAAACAATAAACCAGTAAACGACAAAAAAAAAAAAAATAGATCTACATAGTAAGTTAGCAGCAGGCAAAGTTACTAACCTTCCCACAGGTCCACTGCAGCCATCCAAATGTAAGCTAACCTCCTTAGCCCAGCTAAGTAGGATCTCAAATAATCAGTCTCTGAAGTACGTGGCACCCCAGAGAATGTATTGCTGGGTAAAAGGCTGCTTTTGTTATTTGCACGGCTGCTCTTCAGCTCTACCACTGCTCTTGCTGTCTTGCTACCCACATCTGTCATCATTACCGTAGCACTTCCCTAGCTGCTGTTGATCTTCAACAGCTTCTAAGCCTTTCAGGAGAGAATTTCAATGCTTGTCTTAGAGAGAGTACAAACTTACTCTTTACTTCAAAAATGGGCAGTGTTGACCATGATTTTTTCTTGTCTCAGGCTCTTTCACCCTACCATTGCTGGCTGCAGCTGCAGGCATGGTAACATTTGTCTAAGAGAATATTTGTCAAAGGTTTAGGTTCTCTAAGTTTCCAGACATGAGTTGCAGTCCTTCAATCACTTCAACTTCATAATTTATTTTTTCTCTAATAAAAGCATCCTAAGTTATTGCACATCTGGCATGTAACTGATGTCTGGCGCAGCTGTTCACTTCCCCACTTCATTAAGAGATGCCAAGAGAGGACTCCTCTCAGATAGGTCCCTGCCCACACTGAATACCTTGGTAGCTATAAAGTATTTCTTCTTCTGTTTACTTTGAATTGAAGAACAGCTCTAACAAGGAGCTAACAGTGAGCTAAAAATTCTGTCAACATTCCAGATAATTTTTTCTGAAGTAATTTTCTGAGTAATAGAATGCAAGGGCGTAGTGTGATTTGAACCCATCCTTTCAGACATATATACCATCTACTTTCAATTACTTTGATTGCTTGATACGTAACACCTACGTTCAAGAGCCTAAGCTGTCTATAACAGACTCCAGAGGAAGGTAGATGTCTTTAGAGGATGATTCTTAGCACCTGAATTAGATACCTAAATTCAGATTATGTAGCCACACCTTCTAAGGGAATCTACAGATCAAAGAGGAAGGGGTGCAGGGGTACCCTGCATGAAGAATGTACAGCTACCCAGAGACAATGTGATGCAATCTCCACCAGGAAAGCAAATAGGCTTTATTAGCCCTACATTAACAACACTTTGCCTTGACCTCGTCTGCCTTGCACAGAGAGCTATAATGCACTTCTGTACTATCCCTGGTGCTCTGTGTGGGCTTGTTGCTTCTGGCACAGCATGATACAGTGCAAATGCAAGACCTAGCATGGGCCCAGGTTCTAGGGCCCAGAAGCCTGAAATTGCTAAAACTCAGCTACAATAAGTAGGAGCACATAATTGGTCCTCAGAGGAAAAAGGACATGGAAGCGGATGTTCTCCACAGAAGCCAGCCCTGTCCCTCGGGATCAGATTTAGCATCAGCTGTGGCATATCTGGGCTGCCATCCAATGAAGCACACTTGCATTAGTTTCCTAGCTTCTAGCTTGTTGCTGGACTCACTGGTACCAAGCTCAGCCACATCCAGGTGTTCACCTGGGGTTGCATCGTACCTAACAAGCTTCTTGGACTCAGATAGGTGTGAGCTGGAGTGGAATTTCTGTGCTGTACTTCCCCAGCAGTCCTTATCTTCAAAACAAGATCAGGAGGCACTTGACCCAAACAGACTTACTGGAAAACATCTCCCAGGGTTTTTTTAATTAATATTTTTTTCTGCATGACTGTGATGACACAGATCCTGGAGGTGAACTTCTCTTTGAGACAGTCGAACTGTGCTCATGCCATACTTAAATAGACTTTCTGTATGCCACGTAAATAATGTTAAATCCAGATAACTAACAGCTTACTCTTGCTAGAAATACGCATTCTGGAACTTTCCAGGCTAACAGAGAAAAATAAAAACCACCATGAGGTTAGACAGAATATTAAGAATAATAAATTAAAAATTATTCAAGTAAAACAAAAACCAAAACCCAGGAGAAAACCCCAAAATACTGTCCTTATCAATGTCTAAAAATTAAAAGGCTTGTTTAACAGATGCAATTTAGTAGTTTCTTCAATAGAAAAAGGCAACAGCTCTGGCTCTTTGCATTGGTTTAATGCAGGAAAAAATATTTATTAAAATCAGTTTGTTGACATCTGTTCACATAATAAATAAAAAAATGTTAATCACAACAGCTCCGTTTTCTGGGAGTGTTCTTGGTGTTGTACATGAGAAGACTGACATACAGACATTTACTGGCTCACATACACAAAGAATTCAACTTGACCGGCACACCCTGTGCCTTGGAAGGGAGTGCACTACTATTTTCAATGTAAAGCTCATGTTTATATGAAAGTAAGAACCATGTGCATTATTTCAAAGGATGAGGTTAACAATAGGAATTTAAACAGATAACTATAAACTTAGCAAAGTGAGGATTAGTGCAGACTGTGGTTTAAGTTGATTCCAGACTGCAGCTTTGTGGATTTTCATTTTATACTAAGAAAATAACCACACTGGCCCGCTAATTATATATTCCCTGTTGTCTGGGTCCTGAGGCCAAGACAGCCAGAGTCTGATTTCATAGATGCTGACAAGTCAGTACAGCTGAAGCCAGCAGATGTTGTGAGTGGCTGGTAGCTATAGGACAGATTTTGAGCATCTCCAGTGAAGTACACAGGTAGTGAAGCTCTTGGTTTAGAGCCTGCTTCTGTAAATCCTGGGATAAATACTAATGAAGCTTATAAAACACCATGTCAGGGAGCTGAGATGGTCAGCTCATCTGTGTTTGTAGCCTACGCTAATCCTATGATAACAAGCATCAGGGTGAAACCTAAGGTAAAAGAACTCATTTCATTGTGGATACAAAGTTCAGATTGCATGCAATAAGCCAGACAAAGTCAGACAATGAGCGAGGGAAAGAAAATAAATATTCTAACATTATTTGATCTGCTCCACACTTTCCACTAAGAACACCGAAGTACGTTTTTCTGGAGGACTCAGGATAAGGTTCAAGTGCCTTGTTCAGTTGCGTAACAATGGTGCTTGGGCTCTGCCAAATTCTATTTTATATCACTATACTACAAACACTGGGCAACATAAAAGGTTAAAACGACATATTCTTTCTGGCGTTTCTCCTGTTTCTTAATTTTTACAATGCAGAGCAATAAGTACAGAGAAAGTAATCAATATTATAAAGAAATAGGAAAGCTGGACTCCCACATAAAATCTCTTATACAAAAATGCTGCAAAGATAACACTCATTGCCTAATCCACACACCGGTAACTAATATAGCCATTTCAATTAACTGTTCATTATATTTCTATGTATTTTATATATATAATATGCACTGTTTATATATTGAACATATCATTTTATATTAATTTCTATAGAAATGCATTGCTATTACTTATAGCTATGATTTAATATAAGATATTAATTAGTATGTTCTTTTTCCATTAATTAAATTCTTCTCCTGGAATACACACCTTACAGCACTGAAGACATTTAGATTTGATTCAAGTAACAGTTCTGCTTACAGCAATGATTATTTGAGGGCAATAAAAGGACATTCATTTAAAGACAGAAAAAATATCTATACAGTTATTAGTGATAATAAAGGGATTGTGACAAAACAAAAAGCTCATCCTATGGGAGTTGAAAGGTGCACAGATCTGGATGCAACTAGCAAGAGAAAAGCAATAGTGTTACAGAGAGCCAAGAGTACCTAGACCATGTCTGTCAGACTATTTCTAGGCCATTCAAACTAAAAATCAATTCACCTTGTCTACAGAACTCTACTTCTTCAGTGAGAGTCCGTTTTACTGGGGTGGGGACAAAAAAGGTTTTATTCTGCATACAACTAGGAGAAAACACTAAAGGAAGATGATTTACCAGTGAAGGTTCTTTGGAAAATATTGCCTATACATACACTCACAGCGTGGCCGTACTTATATACAGCTATTTGATCTAGAATTGTCTTAGCCTTGTCAGAACTCAGAGACTGCTTGTCCAGGCCTTGTCTTGCTCTTTAACCTCCTCTTTGAACTTAATTGGCCTAATTCTCCATTACTACTGGTACAGGATTCAGCTGACACAGCTTTCAAAATAAAGTCTATTCAACAAATCCACTGCAGGAGAAGATCGGGTTTGAGAACATCTAAGGAACCTGAAGGTGAACAAGTCCATGAGACTTGATGGGATGCATCCCTGAGTCCTGAGGGAACTGGCAGATTAAGTGGATATTGGAGCAGTCATGACAGTCCTTTTATGACAGGGTTTACAACATTGGTGGATAAGGGAAGAACAAATGACATCATCTCCTTGCACCTGTGTGAAGCATTTGACACTGTCCCACACAACATCCTTGTCTCTAAACCAGAGAGACATGGATTTGATGAATGGACCACTGGGTGGATAAGGAATTGGCTGGATGGTCACAATCAAAGAGACAACGGCTTGACGTCCGAGTGGAGACCAGTGATGAGTGTCATTCCTCAGGGATTGGTATTGGGACCAGTGTTATTTGACATCTTTGTTGGCAATGTGGATTGTGAGTTTAAGTGCACTGTCCGGAATTTTGCCAACGACACCAAGCTGTGTGGTGCAGTCAACATGCTGGAGGAAAGGGATGCCATTCAGAGACACCTTGACAGTCTTGAGAGGTTGGCCTGTGCAACTCTCATGAAGTTCAAAAAGGGCAAGGTGTTGTTCCCGGGCCAGGGCAATCCCAAGCACAAATGGAGGCTGGCTAGGTGATGAGTGGATTGAGAGCAGCCTCAGGAGAAGGGCTCGGTGGTACTGGTGGGTGAAAAACTGAGTATGAGCCTGCAATGTGTCCTTGCAATCCTGAAGGCCAACCGTATCCAGGGCTGCATCAGAAGTGTGACCAGCATGTTGATGCAGGTGCTTCTGGCCCTCTGCTCTGCTCTGGCGACACCCCACCTGGAGTACTGCGTCCCGCTCTGTAGTCCTCAGGACAGGAAAGCCTTGGGCCTGCTGGACTGGGCCCAGAAGAGGGCTGTGAAGATGGTCAGAGGGCTGGAACACCTGCCCTGTGAAGACAAGCTGAGACAGCTGGGGTTATTTAGCCTAAAGAAGAGAAGGCTCTGAGACCTTATAGCGCCCTTCTAGTACTTAAAGGAAGCTTATAAGACCTTAGAGTGGCCTGCAGAAAAGTTGGGGAGGGCAATTTTGTCAGGGAGTCTTGTGATAGGACAAGGGACAATGTTTTCAAACTGAAAGAGGGTAAATTTAGATTAGATGTTAGGAAGAAATTCCTTACTGTGAGGGTGGTGAGACACTGGCCCAGAGAAGCTGTGGATGCTCCATCCTTGGAAGCATCCAGGTTGGATGGGGCTTTGAGCAACCTTGTCTAGTGGAAGGTGTCCCTTGCCCATGGCAGTGGGGTTGGAAGTAGATGATCTTTAAGGTCTCTTCCAACCCAAACCATTCTATGATTCTGAACGAAGAGGTTTTATCATATGTACGTATATATGTATGGCAGTTTCACACTCAGTAATTCTGTTAATCTGAATGGTTACTGCCTATTTACACCTGAAACACAAATCTTGTCCAAACTTTGCAATCTTTGTGATGAAGCTGAGTTCTGCCCTTGTAATGTCCAAAGGAATTTATATGTGAATATACAGTAACTATATGCCTGTAAGCGTGTGAATACTAGCCTTCAGTTAAACTAGAAGAGGAAATTTCAGGATATAGATACCTTTTTTTAAAAAAAAAAGTACTTCAGCTTCAAAGACTAAATTTGAAACTTCTTCATATTGTCCAGGGTTGAGGAAAAATGTCAGCCAATGTATGCTAATTGTACTACTGTTAAAATTATCAAAGTGAAATTATTATGATGCAGAATAAAATTTTTTCATTGGTCTTTTTTTTTTTTTTTCCCTGCCATGCATAACAGAAAGGACTTGCATTTTTCTCTAAAAAGCACTTTGAGAGAATGTCAGAGACAGGATGTTAGCGTACCAGTGGCACCAAACTGCACTTTCCAGATGACTGGGATTTTTGACATGAGCACATTCTTCTCAGAAGAGTTTGCAGATTATGGAGTGGTACTTACATTCATGTAATAAAAATGCTGCAAGACCAGCCGTTGCATGTGTGTAGTTCTCCACTATAAATGCTTTCTATTCAATTCCAGCTATAAATATTGCCATAACAATTCTCAAGGCAGTCGAACAACTGCAGGGCAATTTAAAAGAGAGATCCTGAAGGCTTCTTGCAATCAATAGAAATGATTGCCACACTGTGTTATTTAAACTCACACTTGCTGATCCTTTGACTTTACAGGTGCTACATGGCAGCATATTTGAATTCTGACAAATTAATATTTTGTCATGTTCTTGGAGAAGGAAATTTTCAAGCTGTTAGCAGGGCAAAAGGCTTGATGTACTGCTACGCAGTGGGATCACTAGGACGGTACGAATATATTACAACGCACATGCTTGGCATCTCTCCTTTCTATCATCTTGATTACAACAATATTGCAGGATAGCCCTGTTGTGTCGCAGCTTAAATGACCACACACAATAAAACAAGCCCTGGATAAAAGAATGGTAGCTGCCATCAGTGCCTTCTCTACATAACCTACACTGAGCATAGCCTAGCTTTGTGCAGTAAAGTTGATGTGTTTCAGACTTAAGGAACACTACAGAGATTATCAAAGAAATCTTTTGCACATACAAGTATTTATAAGCACAGACTAATTCCATATAATATCGTAAGACAGAATTTGTTGCAATGTTGCAATGACTTGATTCTTCTGGAAATACATGTGTTTCACTCACTATCATGTGGGATTCGGTCACTGCTGTGCAACACATGCAGAGGTCTGACCCATAGCAGGGCCGACAGGAGAGCTGCCCGTCGGATGATCAATCCTGTGAGTGAGATTAAGCACAAGATTTTGTTTTCCTCCTGGCTGGAAATTTTATATCTCTAAAATCTCAGTAGAGAATATTTAAAATCAAGCTGTGGCTAGCACTGTAATAGTACTCAGTAGACAGAGATACAAGAAATAAGGCAGGGCTTAGCCCTGAGTATCACTTCATGCCTGTGGATCCCCCATCTTGCAGGCAGCCTTTGGGCGCTTAGTGAAGAAAGAAAGATGCCAGCTTTGGGTGAAAGCGTGCAACTCCCCAGGGAGGCAGAGGCTTTCTAAAAAAATCAGAACAGTCTGTTACTGCTTTGAAACACTAACATAGCTAATGGACTGATGAAACACATTTATGCAATTTTGATGGCTGCTCTTTGCAATGGTATACGGACTCCCTCTTGAACGCATAGCATAGCTGTTCTTGTGGCCATGTATATGGAATGGAGAGGATTTGAATCCTTAGCTATGGGGATCATAACCAGTTTCATTGACTCCCAAAGAAGTGCCCTATCAATCATGTAGTAAGTGCTATTAAATGATCACCAACATATTTTCTTAACTCTTTTGGGAACAATAAATGACAATGAAGCTTCAGAATGAAATGCAGTTCTCTATTGTGTTATTTTAGAAATTCATCTCAAAGTCTTCTGCAGATGCTAAAAATCCACACTGCACATTAGAAGAAGATGGCTTTTTAAAAGTACTTAATGTATTGTTTCAAAGTCTCCCAGAACACAAAGAGGTTGAAGCTGCATACTTGATCCTTCCAAAAATTTAAAAAATTAATATTTGTTGATGTTTCTATAATATGTGTGTACATGTCTGTATATTTTAGGAATAAAGTTCAGATAAATTTTCAAAGTTATTTCAAGTGGCATGATTTTCTTTCACTTCAGGTACTCCTTGAATCATTCATGTTAATTTGTGCTATGACTTGCACAAAAAGAAGAGACATACTGAATCCTCTGATCTTATATTTCTTGTATATCCCTTCTTGGCTACAAAGCCACACACCGGAGCCAATTACTCCAATTATCTGAGATAACAAGATTAAGTTTTGCATATACATAGTTTTGGGAAGAAGGGGAGGTCAGGAGGATGACAGATGTTGCTTATTATGAGAACAGGTAACATTTAAACTGAGGACAACATTGTGCACAAATATAAATGAGCTAAGCCATTTTTTCTGAGTGAGAGCTTCATCTGCAGCGGAAGGGAAGAATAAGCAAGAAAACATTAATTTATATTGCTGACATACATCTGTCATGTTTCAAATTATAGAAAGTATGTAAATATGAGATAGACACTGCTGTTTGGTTTGTTTGTTGTTTTGTTTGCTTGTTTGTTTGTTTGTTTTAATCTACATTTAAAGAGTTACCATAGAACAATTCACATTTCATATCTAAAATCCAAGAGAGTATTTGCCCCAGAACACAATAAGATCCAGCAATGTGACCACTGGGGCAAGCCAGCCACTCCCCTTGGGAAAAATAATATTAGTCTGAAGTTCATTCTCTGAACTCTGATATAATCCCAAGCCTTTCTCAGCATAATAATCCTCATTACTGCTTCATCTCGTTCTGATCATGTGCCCAAGTTCGTATCTAAACAGGCTGAAGCCAGATATAGAAGACCCTAGCCCGTTGTGGACTGGGAAACTATTTTCAAGAGTATTGACATTGTCTAGCAAGTTGTACCTGAAACTATGCAGCTCCTACAGTTGAGCCTGCATCATTATGTAAGCTTTGGAAAGCATCTCAGGGAAATGTCAAACACAAAATGATAGATTATTTTATTTCTTGGAGAAGTAAGGAGGGGAGTCAGCAGAACTGCTGCCTTGGACTTCTGGAGCAGACTTTGGCCTGTTTAGGAGCCTGATTGACAGAGTCCCTTGGGAGGTGGTCCTGAAGGGCAAAGGAGTTCAGGAAGCCTGGACAGTCTGCCAGAAAAATAACCTTAAAGGCGCAGGATCAGGCTGTCTCCATGTGCTGAAAGATGAACCAACAGGGAAGAACAGAGCCGTCTGAATGGATAGCTTTGGGCAGAACCCAGGAAAAAAATGGAGAGTTTATGATCTTTGGGAGAAGGGGCAGACAGCGCAGGAAGACTACAAGGATGTCTTGAGGTTATGCAGGGAGAAAATGACAATGGCTGAAGCCCAGCTAAAACTTAATCTGGCTACTGCAGTAAAAGACAATTAAAAATGTTTCTATATATACGTTGACAACAAAAAGAAGGCTAAGGAGAATCTCCATCCTTTATTGGATGCAGGGAGAAACGTGGTGTCCAAGGCTGAGGAAAAGGGTGGGGTAGAGAATGTCTTCTTTAGGTTCAGTGTCTCAGTCTTTAACAGTAAAACCAGTTGTTCTCTGGGTACCCTGCCCCCAGAACTGAAAGACAGGGATGAGGTCCAGAATGGAGCCTCCATAATCCAAGGGGAAATGGTCAGTGACCTCCTGCACCACACAGACACATGCATGGGCTGGGTGGAATCCACCCAAGGGTACTGAGGGAGCTTGTGGAAATGCTCACTGAGCTGCTTTCCATCATTTATCAGCAGTCCTGGCTAACCGGGAAGGTCGCAGTTGACTGGAAGTTAGCAAATGTGATGCCCATCTACAGCAAGGGCCAGAAGAACGATCCAGGGAACTATATGTCCAAAGCCTGTCAGGCTGAACTCAGCGCCA
>NW_008601190.1:22089-22552 GCF_000691845.1 Merops nubicus | reverse complement strand
GGTGTTTATTGCCTACCTGGAATTCGTTACAGCTTTTGACACCATTTCCCACAACAGCCTCCTGGAGACACTGGCTGCTCACAGCTTGAGCATGGTAAAAGTAGTTTTCACATGGTAAAAGTAGTTTGATGCCTAAGACCAAAGAGTAGTGGTGAGTGAAGTTAAATCCAGTTGGCAGAGGCTCACAAGTTGAGTTTCCCAGAGCTCGGTAGTGAGGACAGCTGTATTTAATACCTTTTAGAAATGATCTGGACACCGGTATCAAGTACCCTCAGTAAGTTTCCAGGCATCAGCTGCTTGGGTGGCATTTCTCATCTGCTTGAGGGTAGGAAGGGTCTACAAAGGGATCTGGATAGGCTGGATGAATAGGCCAAGGCAAACTGTATGAGGCACATCAACAAAGCCAAGTGCCTGGTCTTGCACTTGGGTAAAAACACCATGTAATGCTACAGGCCTGGGAAAG
>NW_008601190.1:0-22034 GCF_000691845.1 Merops nubicus | reverse complement strand
GGTGCCCAGGTGTCCAAGAAGGCCAATGGCATCCTGGCTTGTGTCAGAAACAGTGCATCCAGCAGGACTAGGGAAGTGATCATCCCCTTGTACTTGCCACTGGTGAGACTGCATCTCCAATACCGTGTTCAGTCTTGGGGCCCTCACTACAAGAAGGACATGGAGGTGCTGGAGCAGGTCCAAAGAAGGACAACAAAGCTGATGAGTGGTCTAGAGCACAAGTCTTATGAGAGGCAGCTGAGGGACCTGGGACTGTTTAGTTTGGAGTGATGGAGCTTGGAGGAGGTCTTATCACTCTGTACTCTTACCTGAAAGGACGTTGTAGTGAGGTGATGGTCTGCCTGTTCTTCCATGGAATAAGCAATAAGAAAAAAGGAAACAGCCTCAGGTTACTGCAGGGGAGGTTTATTAGGAAAAATTGCTTCACCAAAAGGGTTCTCAAGCACTGGAACAGCCTGCCCGGAGAAGTGGTTGAATCACTGTCCCTGGAGGTATTCAAAAGCTGTGTACATGTGGGACTTGGGAACATGGTTTAATTGTGGGCTTGGCGATGCTGGGTTAATAGCTGGACTGGATGATCTTAAAGGTCTTTTCCAACCTAAATGGTTCTATGATTCTGTGATCTTACTGTGTTTCTCACAGGATCAAGGGAAAACTGAAACAAGGCCCAAGGGTGCTCAAGAGGAGTGAACCCTGACCAAAAAGTGCCCTAAAGTCTTTGGCTGTACAGAGTACTTTTGGCTATCCTTGAACAGGAATAAGAGAGGAGCCAGGTGAGGGGGACATAACTGAAGAAAACACCCCTAGGTGTGTTTTATAGACATTTTTCTCCAAACAACAGAGAAGTCCATACAAACTCTAATCAATTTATTATTATAAAAGCTCAAAACCATAAAGTTCTTAGCTTGAGGACTAACAGAGTAGTAGGAAAACACCTCAGGACAAGAAAAAAATGCTAGGCTAGCATTTAAATTAATTGATAGAGCCCGGGACCTCAGATGTGCTTGTCTTGTGTCTCATGAAGATCAGCACAAAATGGAAATTGGGTAGCTCCTTTTTGAGGCACAGAGAGGCATTTCAAAGAATCACTTCTTTCAGTTTTGTGTTTTCAGGAAGGATCCATGACATTCAAATGAAAGATGCTCTAGTGGAAGTAATGAAGTGATTTTCAAGTGTAATCCCTGTAGCCTATCAAATATGTTCAGGTGTAAAAAGGGACACTATAGATAATCCTACAAAGAACACAGTGAAATATATATTGAAATATAAATGGGCAATGAGTTGACTCTCTGTGGTTCCGTGGATTGGAAACCTGCTGAGAAACTAGTGCTCTAAAGGAGCTGGGAGGTGACACTTGCCCTGGCCATAGCATGGCCAACCCCATGCAAGACCTGTCTTGGAGGGTGTGCTGAGATGGACCATGCTCCCACTGTGGTCCCCACATGTCCTGAGCTCATCTGTCACCCCGGGGGTTGTACAGTGCTCACACACCTCCTTCTGAACTATGCTCCCAGTGGCACCTTCAGGAGATACTCAGAATTACACAGTCCACCATTTTGGTTGTAGCAATTTGTTAATACAGCATTGGTCCATAAATGCAAGCTAAACCAGAGTCACAAATTTAAAATTTTAGGATACTTCCCCTCACGTCCCCCACAACCCACCATACCCATGCAGATTTCTCCAAAAGAGAATAAATATTCTTGAGTATTTTAAAGTAATAGTTTTCACTACACTGAGACTATACAAACTAAAATTAAGCAAAGTTTCAGGTCTTTTCAGACTTGCTCTGTTAGCATTAATGAAGAGGACAAATTTTAACAATTGTGAATATAATTTTCCTTTCAGAAAACTTTTTACACAAGGTTCAATAAAATTATTTTTCCTTGGGAAATGAAATCGTAGTCTCTTCCTCAGAAGAGTCAAACACTGGTAAACACCAGGACATTATAAAATTTATATACACTTATATTTGATTGAGTCCCATAGGAAGGTGTCATCAAGATCCTGTTCACTATTTCCCCTGAACTCCTGAGCTAGTAGGTAGCTGAAAATATATCTTTAGGTCAAAGTGTCTGATTTGCTGGTGAAGCACACAAATTGTCAAAAGTAGTATATGTTTTTGAAAGTCATAAACATGACAAATCAAGTAATTACATAGATAAATAAACACATAGATAAATAGCCTGTTCTGTTATTTCTAAGGTGAACCATAGGCTGATACAACATCGTTTCCTGAATATCCAGGTGAATTTAAAGGACTATTATTTCCTCTAAAAATAAGAATATATTTAAATTAGATTGACTAATGCATTTTATTCCTATGAAAAGCTAACAAACAATACTACAAGTGCCTTTGTCTGACACTCATGAACTGATGATCAACTGATTATTGTAATCTAAAATACGAAATTTGTGATAAAAACCTGTATGGTATGTTTAAAGGTCATAAACATTTAGTGTATGCATTATACGTCTTTGAAATATCTCGCCACAGTTGCAGTATTTCCTTGAACACTGAAAGCAGTTAGAAATGTTATTGTCCAGAAATTATATGAACATCTATTTCTCTCTTCAATTAATTCCATTCTTTCTTCTAATTCTCCCATAATACTGTTCCTGGATTATTTCTTATCTTTTGATTTATTGCAATTAGAGTAATGGATTTACAGATCCTTGGGGTTCACCTCATCAGTCTGTTTTTCTCAACTGTTATTTTTTCTTAGCAATGCAATAAGTGGCTCATTTATATTGGCAGGAGAGAAGACATAACTACACACACATCAACAGCTATATAATGCAGAAAAAAAGAAAGCATGCATATGTTCTTGCAGTGCACATGTAGACAACAGCATCAAATACTGAAATATTACTGCCCAGATTTAGACAGAGAAATGGTTTAGTAATCAGTGACATGAAAACACCATTTCTTCTTCATTAAAGGGTAATGTATCTTGTTTCTACACTCTCCTCCTACTCCAAAATGGAAGCGAGTGTTCAGTTGTAATTCAGAATCAAGAGTTCATACATTGCTAAAGTTATCTGCTATACCTGTTCCATTGCATACTTTCAATCTTTATATTTCAATTTTAATATTAAGTGTGTTGAATGTGGTTAAAGAAATTAACGAAGCCCTTAAGAGAACTCTGGGCACTGCGACCTTTAATTTCTTTAGGACCCCTGTTCCAGAGGTAATTATTTTGAACAGCAACAATAGGATTATTCCCTGAATAAAAATATTTAATATGGCAAATAGGAAACTCCTGACTTCTCCAGTAGCTGCTTACATGACTTTGGATCAACAACTGACTCACTGTGCTTCCCTTTCTATGTTTATAATACAGTCTTTTTAGGTCAGGGACTGCCTTCTACTCTGGATTCTTATAATCACAATGCTTCTCTGTTGTGCTGGATGCTGGTGGGCACTAAGGATAGACCTTACAGTTTTGGACGTCTGACCTTTCTGAATCTAGGGTCTACAGAGCAGTCAGAACTGATGATTTACTAGAGACCGGTTTTTCTAACTTCCTAACAGAAACTGAAGAAGCACAAACAAGGACATTTGATGTTTCAGTAATTTTAATTAGTAATACAATAATGTCAGTACTTAATGACAAATGTTATCGCAACTTGATAAATGCCACAAGTGGGCTTCTAATAGTATAGCATTATTTAGAGTTCTAGTTCAGATAAACCGGGATTTATCATTTTAATGCAAATTATTTTGCTCTGGAAAAATTGGCCTGCTGATTGTTTCTGGTTTGTGAGGCAATAACTGAATTTGATCTCTTATTCTAGCCACTCAATGATCTGATAATTGCATCACAACATAACCCAAATATCATCATCTGATATAACCATCCTGTTGTTCAAGTAGTTAGTTTGCTCTGGGCAAATTCTCAATATCCTTTCCAAACTTCATCTGAAGAAAACTGTGTGGAAATGGGAGGATTCATAGCTGAATGTCTCGCACGTTGTGGCATAATGGAAGCGTATTCCAATTGCTAAAATTTGTAACAAAATTTTAAGGCCAGATTCCTAAAGCCTGGTAGAATGCAGACTACAGGTTGTCAGGAATTCCATCACGAATTACGAGCTCTACACATTTGTTTTCACCAGCTTAGCCTCATGGTACAATGGGTATAAATAAGGACAATATATGTCAGGGAAGTAAAAATTATTCAGGTATAGCTTATGAAGATTTCAAAGGATTTGATGGTTACAAAAGCACAACAACAATCCTGCATAGTTTTCAGTATATTTGTGTAATGTATAAAAGCTCTCAAAGAGTTCACTTTTGGTTTTATGACATAGGTCTTTCAAAGACATTTGATTGTATAAACAGAGAAACCATAAACAGAGCTAAAATTAGAGCTCTGATAGAGTGTATCTCTTCAGGAAGGAGCAATCCCAAGTATGTCAGACTTTTCAATTCTTCTAAAAAACAGCAAGCACTAAGGTAAATGTGATTTAAATGACATCCCACTAAAACCAGTTCCAGCTCCAACAGAGAGAAGCTGTTCTTTATAAGTACAGATAAGTAATTTTAAAAAAAATTCAGCAGTAAATTCATCAAAAATAGATTTGAAATATTAATGATATAACTATATGTTATAAATATAAATAATGGATGATTCATTATAGTGGGTACTTAATAATAGATTATAAAGAATATAGTGTTTATAATGACATATTATATAAATATAAATAATATAAATCATAGTGATATAGATATTACACTAACTCAACAAACTATTTTTATTAGAAGACAAAACATAGAGGAAATTTTTAAATTGCTGCAAATGAAATATCTGATTTCAACACACCTAAGCCAGCCTTTTCAATTTTTAACATTTGAAATGACATTATATGTTACCAAATTTAGCTACATTTCTTTAAAAAGGAAAAAATGTTTTATAAAAAGGGCTAATAGACAGGAAAGTAAAACAATATTTAAGTTTGTGGATACAGATTTTGAATCATTTGATGCTAATTCAAAATGAAAATCTTGTTTTCTTTTATTTTCTAAGGAAAGAGAAAATCTTTATTCAGTTTCACCCAGATAAAATCTCTCTTCTCCCTTCTGACCTAACCAAATTTTCTTTATGACATTGAAAGACACCTCAATAGATTAAGTAAGTCAGATTCTAAATGTCAAATAAATCAGTTGTCAAAATGAGAAATTTAGGTCTAAAAAGACCTTAAAAATACACTTGAAATACACATTAGAAAAATACACTGTAGATTGAACAGACACACCACAAGACCTTTATGAGACCCAGGTACTCCTGCTTTTGGTGTGTAGAGACACTACGTCTTCTGTATGCTTAAGATGAACTGCAAATACTCTGTCAGTGTTTAAAATGTCTGGATACACAGTAGTGCAGCCAGGGTTTTTATACAGAGCAGTAGGTTTGACTAAGACAAGAAATTCACAGCAGTCCTGAACATACCCAATGTTCCAACACTGACCCTTCCTGGAAGAACAGGATTTACCTTACGTCAAGCCTATCACACCTGTGCGGGCCCACTCGGGACCTTTGCACAGCCATGAAGATTCCCATCCTGTTACTGGGATAGATCAACTTCAGTTGTGTCTTGGAACTAATGCTGACAGGATCTCCAGAAACTGATTTAGAGAAAATTATTTTAACATTATGCAATTAGCAGGTAAAATGGTAAAATTATGTCCTCAAATACAACATTTCACACCACCTATTTAACCACCGTTGGCTCTGTCTAAAGTGAAATGCAATTATCAGAAACCTAAGAGGTTGTTTGTGCTGTTTGCCTAGCAAGCTAATGCCATTTTAAATGGTATACATTTAATCCAGTTCTCTTTTCCAAATAACATGGCACATAGGACATCACGTTTATATTTTCTGTTTTGCTGCTGACCCTAGGGTAAACTGTTATGGACAAACAAATCTAAAATTATTTTACAGATGGAACCTTTCAGAGAAGAAAAGGGAAAAAGGAGTTTCTAAAAATTAAATGTCAGATTTCTAGGCACGTGACAGAATTGACATGAGAAAAAAATTTAAAGGACTGCTTTTACAGCTTTCTGTATTGTTTTGAAAACAGAAAGTATGTGTTGATCTGCAGAGAGACTTTGTGTTTTGTAGGTTTGTTAAAATGTCCTCCCTTTGACCCTTTTCTGTCCTGTTTCTGTCTGCAGTGCAGAGAGGAAAGAAAAAGAGCATTTAGGAATTGGAGAAGGGAGAGATAGATAGAAGCAGTTCCCATGTGGGTCAGCCCCAGTGAAAACTGCAGATCAGGTTGGACATGGTGGTTCAGTTTGCTAAGCTCCAGGGAACGCAGTCCCTCCTATCTCCCCAGCCAAGACCTCAAGATGAAGCAGAAAGTTTTCTGATGGGTCTACTGCTTTAGAAATGGAAGTCTCAGACTTCTTATGCTTTCCTCTGCAGCTTCCAGTGCTGACCACCATTAGGTTCAGTTTTTGTATCCTGAGCCTCTACAGAAAACTCTGTCCTCCTACCTTAACTGTGCAGTGCCGGGCAAGATTGATGGTGTATCTCCAGCAGCAGCTGTGGAGCTGTGTGTCCGTCCTGCGCCTGTCTGGGGCCTCACAGATGGAAGCTGGCTCCCGTTCAGAAGCTGTACAGCAGTGCTGGAGTGCCCTGGGACCTAAAGTAAAGTTTCAAAAGGGATAAAGTGTATCACCTTGAGCTCAGTGGCCTGTTTACAGGAGCTCAACAGTTCCTGACCAGAGCTGATCTTTGTCTACCTGGCCAGAGTGGAGCTGAGAGAGATATGTGTTATCTGCATCCATCTATGTCAACATGCCCTCCACATGGCCTTGGAGGGGGAACTGGTTACGTGGTGTGACACCACACAATTATTTCATCTAAAGAGATCCTTTCTTTGGTTGCTTCTATTTTGTTCTGAGGAGTTAGAAAAAGAAACAATTTCCCTCCTAGGATTTACAGATCCTGTCAGCTTTGCAATCAGTGTCTGAATACTCTCTGAATGACATCAGGATTTTATCTCTTGTGAGTAGGTGTTCTCAATGCAAAAATACTGGCCCAGAGGCTCAGCCCAAAACTGTTATTTCGGAAGGACTCTCAGTAGAGACAAACTTTGTTTTTCTTCGTTTTCCACTCCAGATAAAGCCTTCAGTGGTCTGTTGAGATAGAAGTGTTGGCCTGCCAAGTTTAACATTTCCACACCCTTGAGAAATCCAAGATGCTGAGAGCTGAGTACTGAAGTAACTGGCTCGTTTGAACCATCGTGAACACAGATCTCTGGTTCCAGGGTTATCTAATGGTTTTATGACTAACGTATGTCAGTTGCGCACTATGCTGTCTTCAGGCGTCATCCGCTTGGTCACTTTAACACAAAAGTGTGTCTTTTCAGAGGCTAAGCTCTTCTGCCAGACCTTAAATGCTGGAAACATACTTCTGAAGTAAACAGTATACGTATATGGTAAGCATTTGCTCTGACAAGGTGAGACTCGTTCTTTGATCAAATCCAATCTTTTTATACATATGCTTCCCTCTCACAGAAGATTAATATTTTGAAAGCAGTAACATTGTGCATCTCTCTAACACTTGGGTCAGAAAAAAAAAAGGTTCAGTGATCTCTCTCAAAAGAAAAGTACATCAGGCATGAAAAATTCCGGGTTATCTTAAGCATTCTGACCATGCAGGAGTGAGAGGCTTGAGTAATACAAACTGCCATGAACCCACATTTGTAAGTGGCAAAAGAGAGTTTTATCCTGATCCAGGTTACTGTCAGAATAATGTTAATTCATGCACAGTTTTTTGTCTTTTGGTTGACAAATAAATAATTGTAAGGTTATAAAAATATAAATATAGAATATCACAGTATTAGGAGTGATCACATGCATGTTCAACAGTGTGGGTCCATCACAAGTCTGTTACTTGGCAGAGATCTCAGAGGCTGAAAGACAGCCCTGATGACAGGACAGACAATCTACCTTTACAACAAAAATAAGAGAAGTATCTTGAAGCTCGTTTTGGTTAATGAACAGTTACAGCTGAATTATACACAGATTGTTAAAAACAAAACAATCCAGTGGTTCATCATTTCCACCTAGAGCAACAATTCCTTTTAACACCTACATTTTTTTTCAAAAAGGGAAAAACCTGAAGCATAACCATTCATTGAAAATGTCCTACACTGATATTTACTACTTCATTTGAGCATGGGCTTCACTGAACGTTACTGAGCTGTTGCTAAGAAACATTGATATGTGATACCAAATTATATTACTGACACTGAATTTTCACTGCTTATCATGTTATAGCTTGCTCAAAAACAGCTGCAATCACGCTATGAATGGAAGGAAAGCTGGCAGCCTCTATTCAGTACCTTTTGTATTTTAGTTGCAGATGGAAGTCCACATCTTTTTACTACATTTGTAACAAGTCTACAGTATTTCAGTTAAAAGGTATAATATTGAGATTATTGATTGTCTGCATCTGCACCTCCTGCACAGACATCTTGACAATAAAGCAAATGTTCTTTTTGATTTTCACCAAACATGTGCCAAATTGCAGGAAGATTGGTCTTAGGGTTTCTCCATTTTCCATCTTAGTGTGACAGCCTGTTTTGAGCTGCAGGTAATAAAATAGGCATGCAAACTCATAGCTAGTGTTTTTAAGGCACTTCATATTTCAGTTGTTTCGATCTATGTAATTGACCAGTTGAAAGCTGAAAATGAAAAAGTGTTTTTTAATATGCATTTTTAGATCGCCTGTTGTTTTGTATGGTGTAAGAATATTTTTCTTCTAAAACAATCACTCATGCAATAGTTAATACATGTCAGATACACAAAACTTCTGCTAGGGAAAGTATATCTTCATTTGTACAGACATAACTGTTCAATTATATTATTTTTTTATGTAACAACATAAAAAATCCCCCAAAAAGCCCAAAATCCCCATAGCTGAGACTGGGATCTCAATGCAGCCGGTACTCCAGGAATACAAAAATGAAGAGAGCAGTCCTTCCCTATAGAGTTTAAGCCTCAAATAACCAAAATGGACAAATAGTAAGACAAGTAATTAAAAACAAACAAACAACAACAACAACAAAAAAAGACGACAACCAAAAAGCAAACCCAAACCCTCAGAGACAGCCTAT
Source organism: Merops nubicus (assembly GCF_000691845.1). Taxonomy (NCBI): domain Eukaryota; kingdom Metazoa; phylum Chordata; class Aves; order Coraciiformes; family Meropidae; genus Merops; species Merops nubicus. The sequence continues at coordinate 12,905 of NW_008601190.1, read as the reverse complement.
AAAGATGTACACATGTAAAGTGTCAAAGAAGAGATCAATGCAGTAAATGGAACTGCATTAGGTGACTAAAAGCCAACTAGCCAACCAAGCAACAAACAGAAAGCGGGATGGCATCTGAGGAAAGATGCAAGAAATGCAAAGGACTATCTCACATTCCAGGAATCTGTCAGCACTCAGCATGGACTACAAAGATCAAGAGAAGGATGGAGCTCCACTCACTGAATATGTTGGAGGAAAGGGACCACCTTGCAGTAAAAGGCAAATGAATGGTCAGGATGCAAACTGCCATCAGAGTAGTACAGAATGGTATCTTGCTATATGCATGTCTGAAGAAAGATCATGGAAACCAGAATAGAAAAATTTAAAACTTACTTTACAGTGAGAAGCTTAACCTTCCTTAAAAGCACAGCTAAACAACAAATAGGAAAAGATGAACAAAAATAAAGGCTTCAGCCTCATGAAGCAGTTGAAAACTAAATGAAGGACTTCCAGGATATCTTCCGATGACTAGGGAAACATCCAGCCCAGTAGAGAATAAAACTCAAGGAATTTAACTCCTCCACCATGACTTCTGGAAAACTCCCCAGAAGCTGACAGTAGGGACAGGTGAAATCGTTGTGTTTGCAGTCATAAAGCAAGTAAAACCAGAATACTTTGATGAAACAAAAAGGTGGACCTTTATAAATCACGAACACCAGATTATCATAGCACATACAAAACCGTGTGGCACATCCACCAGCTTTTTAGACAATAACATATTATGTCACTCTTTTTCCACTCCGAAATCTGCCATGATCTCCCTTATCTCCTTCCTCTTGAAATCAAAAAATATTTCCCTTCCTTCTTCTGCTTCCTATTGTAAATGATCCTCCATACCACTATGCTGCCTATTTCCCTTTTATTCGGCCTGAGTACTGAAAGGCAGCACAAACTTTTTAATCTTTGCCACAAGCTGAAAGATACTCTGTATTCCCCTCGGCTTTCTGACCTGCTAATGGGAATGTGCACACCCCCTGGTCTGCAACACCGTCAGTGAATCCGTGTGTGCCTGCGGCAAGGAACTGCTCGTGTCGTAATTGGCAGTTACCCGCTGGGGAGGTAAGAGCCTTCTGAGGTTTATTGTTTTGCCTGGAAAGCTACAGCAGAAAGATAATAAGACAATATGGACTGAAGTACTCCAGTTGCTCTTTGTCCTGTTTTAATGTTACTTTCCTGAATTTGATTATTTGTTCTGAAAAATTTCTTCTAAAGCATAGTATTAAGTCAGTCTTACAGGTATGTATCATTTTTCTCCTTCCTTAGATAAAAGCAGTACATTTTTTCAAAAAAAACCAATACTACCTTGATTTTGATGTGTTGTGTAAGACTCCTAGCTAATAGGACATGGGATTTGACATGAAGATAAGTTCCAGTGGTAGGCTGAGTTTAAGACTTGAAGTATGAAGGGCACACAGGTAATAAAGCTTCAGAAGGATTTTAGCACTCTCCCAGCTAAGTAAGGTGATACATATTAGCAACCATAAAACAGATCTGCAATCACTCCTGAGCCTGGACAAAAAGATTCTTATCCCATTCACACCTATACCGAGAGGTTCTGAATCTGGGCTACCTTTGATCCAATTCATTAGTTGAATCTACATTTCAGTAGATTTTATTTTAATATGCACTAACCAGTATTTCTCGTGAAAGTTTCTTTCCTTCTGAGAAAAATAGGACTTGTGGTTTTGGTCAGAAATACAACCTTGATAATTTGTATCATCTGGTACTATTTAATTGCAATTCCTCCTATATGTATGCCTGCTAATCCTTGCATTTTCTGGTGAAATAGAATGAGGGTATGTCTGTCAATTACCACTGAATACTCTGCCAGAGATACCTTGTACATTGAAAGACTTGTTATTACTCACATAACCATAATGAAATACTGGCAAGAATTAGCTCACTAACTGCATTTCTCATAACTAATATACTTTGGTTTCCTCCTTGCCTGCAAAGAACATTTACTGGTCATTTCTCTCTCAGCAATGGGAACATCACGATTTAATAGTTACTATCGCAACAGACCTTAGAAGACTTTAAAGTTTTTCTTTAGAGTCTATATCGTTTTTCACTTTCCTGATTTATTCTTGTTAAAACATGTATATAGAGTTAGTTGTTAACGTTCCTTCGGATGACATCCAGGAACCCCTTTAAGTCAATGGCAAAACTGTGATTAACTTAAATCAATTTTATCCTTGTACTTTATAGCTTTGAAACATGTATAGGCAGCTGTTATGGTCCCAGATGTTCTTACTTGATTATAAGGGGGAGTGAAAAAAAACTCCGAACTGGTTGTGTTTTCCTTTGGATTCTGGATTTCCCTTGAAGAATGTGTCAATGCTCAGTATTTCAGAAAGCTGGGTTACCTACAGATAGGTTTCAATATTGTTTTGGGATTCTATGTTTTGAGACAATAGGATGTTTATATATGAAATTATATTCTTACTGCTTCCTGAGTTTGTGAGAAACAAAAAATAAACAAACACAAAAAGGGAACACAAACACACACCAAATCCCTTACCCCAAAACCAATATTTGTATTCTAGTCCCAGATTTCTCGGATTTACACAAATGACTAAACACCAGAATATAAACATGAAGAAACATCTCCACAGACCAGAAATTAGGAATCCTTGGCCTTACACACTAAGTATTTCTCAACCTAACAAAAATTAAGCTATTAAAAGAGGATGAAAAAAGTCAGCTGCAAGTAAATTATATAAATCATGTTAAGTAAAAAAACAGTGTAGAGAGATGTATGAGCGTTCTCCAACAGAGTGGAACAGATGTTATGGGACCACTGCAGTGATTCAACAAGGCTTACATTAACTCAAAAAATTGATTTATAAAAACATTTTTATTTTGATTCTCTTGATCCTGATATTGGACATCTACCACTGGGGGGGTGAAAGAGTATCTCTCATCTTTCAGTTTGCAAGTACACTATAGTGAGAAATCCAAGGGAGGCAGGAACTATCCAATTTATCTTCTAGTACTTAATTTTTCTGTTCAGAGGCCACTGAAATTGCAGTTCTTGCAGTCTCTGCACAACACAACTCAGGAAGCAGCACAATCAGAAGATACTGCTTGTATTAGTCAATGTCTCAGCTGAACATTAAGCTTCACAGAACTTTGTTCAGAAGTTGCCTGGAAGTCCCTCATTTTCTATTCATTGGCTTAAGTCTTTCCCCAGAATCCTGGGATAGCTGTGATTCTGGACAGACATATTTCTACACTTTGGCTTTCCCAAGGTTCAATAATGTGCACTTGTCAGACTAGGTACCAGACAAAAAGTGGCTAAAGAAACCCTTGCTTGCCCTTTTCACTTGGCTCAAAGATTGGACCAACATTCAGAAGGCAGGAGGTTTGGACAGTTAGTTGTCTTCCAGGATGGATCCAAACACACATGTTCTACCTGGTGAAGGAAAAAACGATGTTGTAGGCACTGGAATGGAAGTCCATTCTCTCTGTCAAGAGCTACTTTGCTTTGTATGGAGTTATTAAATTTTCATTGGAAATGGTAAGACTTTTCATTGATTTCATGATCTAGTGCCTAGAGCACTTTCCTGAGAGAAATGAAAGCTAGAGTTCTATTCTTGTTCTAATTAATGTTTCATTATGTCTGTTACTGCTCCCTGGCATATGGACAGGAGAGACTATTCTCCAGCTTTAAGAAAGAAACCAAAACTCTCAATCCTAATCCATTCAACTTCAGTATAGCTCAAAGTCCAGAAGCAAATATGTTACCGTGCTTTGCTTGCAGTTGGGATCAAGAAAGCATAGTCATCATCCATTTCTGGAAAAAGGGACTGTTTCATCCTCACTTATCAAAAGAGTGGACTTTGGAACAGTGGAGGAGGGCTCAGACTGTAAATTCTTAGTGGACTGAAGCCTCCATGAATATTAGAATAAAGTGCCTATGACCCAGAAAGTATACAAATTAATGAACACTTTTTTTTTTTAATACTTCATCCACTGACTAGTCACTAGATGTGCTGGTTTTTTTGAACGCCTTTTTGTAAGTATCTTAATCTTTTCACATGTTGTTTACAGAGACTGAAAGCCAGGCACAGGAACATGGAGTATACTTTTCAGACCAAACACCTGCTGTGTTCTGCACTAAGGTGTCTGGACCCATTTTGACTATAGACCTTATGTAAAACACAGGTAATTGAAAAGTGAACAGTAAGGTAAAAAAGCGTGAACATAGTCTCTCAAAAATTTTGTTTTGATCATCAGTAGTGCATTACAGCTAGGAAGAGGAAAACAATTTTAGTAGAATAAAAAGGTTTTGAAGAAGATATGAAAACCAGGTATCTTGGAGGCAGAATGAGAAGGGAAGATATCTTTGAGGAAAGGCTATATCTCTAAAATTTGAACTTAGGAAGGCGGAGTTAAAAATACAAAGGCAAAATTCTTCTATTACTTTCAGTGTTAATTTGGTATCAAGGCCTGACAAAATCCCAGAAATCAGCCCCTGTAATTTCTGATTTTCCTCTTTATATCTTATTGCACCCTCTATAGGTCATCATCTTCTGTGCTGCAGAAGGCAGAAATAAATCATGAAGGGGAATACTTTAGGAAGCATTCTTTACCTTGAGTTCTGGCCTGCAGAACGTCAAAAGCGGTCTGTCACATAAAGTGGAAATTTAAATCAAAACTCCAAATATTTAAACACAGAAGCAAGCAAACAAATCACGCTAAATAAAGTATAAACAGACATTCAAAGTTTTGCCTAGAATGTATTTTGTTACAGAAATAAAACATGGAAGGAACCCTGTACAAAATGGTGTGTGGATGTTTGCGCAAAAGAAAAAGGCTGAAATACTGCCTATGCATACAATTTGCGTATGAAAGCAACACTTGGTATAGCAGGTGCCAGACCTGCTGAGGTAGTACAATACAGCCAGAAAGTTACTTAGGGTTGCTAGGATAAGGGGGAACATTTTGTTGATTTTATGGAAGCGTTAACCTCATCACTTGCTTTGTATATGTTTAGTTTGAATCACCATAAATTAATCATCGCAAGTAAATAATTTGAGCTCATTCATTTATTTGTATGAATGATTTCAGTGCCTCAGTATTTTTATCTTTAACCCTCCCTAGATTTTGTCCTTCTATCCAACAGCGCTTTGACCAAATTTCTGGGCTTGTCCTTCCTTTTTACCAACAGTGTTATCCACCTGGCCCAAGGAAGTGGTATGGTTCCAAGTACTACCCTTCTGGATCCTGCAACAATAGATGGTAAAGAAAAAAGCAAGACTACATATCCTTTTTTAAATTCTTATTTCTCACAGATAACAGAAAAAAGCAGTGACTTCCTGTGTTGTTTCTTAGGCATACAGGCACTTTATACCAAGCCTTCTGGAGCAAGGGCAGGTGGAGGATTTTCCCCATGAACTCCAAGTTATTATGGCTCTCATGCCTCATACTCAGCACAAAACAATCTTCTTCAATTTACTTTCTCTACCATAAACATACAACAGTTTATTGGAAGACTTTATAAGACATTATATTGACATTATATTCAATATAATCTTTACTCAGGAAAAGATAAAGAGAACTAAGCACTGGTGAAAGTCATTGTTTATGTTGCTTGTAAGCCAGTAGAAGACACTTATATACAATTTGTGGTCAAAATGGCATTAAGAACAGCAAACAAAAGAAACTGTTTGTTTGGTTGGTTGGTTTTTTGTTTGTTTGTTTGTTTGTTTGTTTGTTTTGGTGGTTCTTGTTGAGTTGGATAAATTGAACAGTTCCTAAAATGTGTCAGAGCACAGAAGTACAGAAGAACAGTTCAAGGAGCTGTTGTGTTCCTAATTGAGCTGGGGCTGTCAGATGCCTCCATGTCATACACAGCTGGAAATGCAATTGCCTGTGTCTTTGAGGTGGTCAGTATGAAGCCGTGGTGTCTGGAAGCTCTGGCTCTTCAGGAACTCCAGCTCCCTGGCTAGCCCTAGCAAATGAGAATTTTCCTGGGAACCCAGGTTAAACTTGAGCAACAGTTACTAAAAGGGGAACATACCTGTAGAGCATTTGGCTTTTAATGGAATGTTATGCATATGACATTCAGCTTTCAACAGAAATCCAGTGTAACAAAACTGCAAGCAGTTATAATTATGACCTAGAGGGGAAAAAAAAAAGGCAACAAGAGGAAAACAACTCACTGTGCCTGAGCTGATCTTTAAGATTATTTAATGCCAAAGGCACCTGTTGGTGTGTCCTGGAGGTCTCTATATTTCTGATATTTCGTCCCAATACACGAAGACGAATTTCAGAAAGGCAATTCCAGAGAGGTAGAATCTTGTGCAGAGATTTATGGTGCCTTAGTTGATACTAAATTAGAGAATGGTTCAGGGAAAGAACCAGGTAAGTGACCCAAGTATTACAATATCCTGAAGCTCACATTTTCAAGAGTTTATTATTTAAAACCAGGCCTGATTACTAATAGAGCTTGGTTCCTATTCAGGCAACTCCATAAAGTGGAAGTTGAAAGAGAACTCAGTGCCATGGATGTCACCAGAATAAAATATTCTTGTCTGTATGTGTTAAACTTTAGTGCAAAGTTGTACCTTAAAACCACAAAGTCAAAATCAGCATTTTTGAAGTGTAAAATGATAGCGACAATGAAGTAGTCTAGCCACAGTCTTTTAAAACATCATAGTGCTTTTGGCTGATCACATTAAAAGCACTCATTATTGTGGTTAAAAAGACACAGAAGAATGATTTCGGTCTTACTATTTGGAGCAGTCAGCAAAATGTATCATGATTAATATAATGTCTCCAGCATTATAAAACAGGTTAAGTGGATTTAAATGTTTTGGAACATTAAAGTGTCACACAAAAGCATAATCGTTCTCAGTGCTGATCTGAGAAAGGTACAGCATTATAGCAGTCATAAAGTAATTGCAAATAATGAAAACTGAAGTAGAAAGATTGTTGATCTTGGCTTCCCTTTACATTTCCATCAGGTGGAATAGAGTAATGCCACTACAGAATGAAAGCCTAAAGCCTGAGAGCCATTTCCTTTTTTAGGGGGTGAAAATTTATCGTTAATATTTAGGCATCCGAATATCTGAGGTGCATAAAATGTCTTCAGATTCCCACTGTACTGCTGCTGAATCATAAAAATGCCTAAAATCTTTAGCTGCACAGCTTTGACATACAAAATGTCATGTGTCTGAGGTATACATGCAGCGTCCCCAAATGTTTTCTAACTGGAGAAGCATGAACAGCTGTTAGCTTTCGAGTCCTGCTGGAACCCACAAACAAGTTGATCTTAGGCCAGCCTCTGTGTAGGGACTCAGCACAGATCCTTGCTTCAAGTTCTGCTTATGCATTTTATTCACCCACTCTTCATATAGACTATACATATTTTCAATGGGGAATGGAACCCTATCCTTGTCTCTGCCAGCTGAAAATGTCACCATTGGGAGAGCAAGTCATGTTTTAGTCCTAGCTACTTTTTACTTCCATCTAGCAATTGGTTTTTCTTTTAATGCAAAGAAAAATACCTTTAACAGGAAGAATGTGTCTAGATGGAAGAAGACCACCCTTCCCTACTCAGAGGCTAGAGTATTTTATAGAGTTGTGAGTTTGGGTTTCTGCAGTTGAAATGATCATGGAGGAGATACTTATTTTTGCTGAGCAGTGTTTGATTGTACTCAATTTGCTGCAGTTTTGTCTGTGGCAAGGAGTTTGTGTGCCATACAGCTTATGGTACTACAAGCTATCTCTTTCAAAGTTACGAGTGGTTCCAGGTATTTGTTTAGGGCCCAGTTTGTCTCCTTTTGGAGTTCAAGTCTTTTTTTCCCCCACTCTCCACTGGTGAAATCCCTTTCCATTTTGATCTTTCTCATTACAAAGTTGGATGATCTCATTGTTGCATGCTTTAAAAAGAAAAGTGTATATTCAGGACCTTGTTTGAAGTATTTCTCTGAAAGTCTCCATTCCCAGTTTGAAGGATTTATATTAAATCTAACATCAAGTTTTAATGAAAGTCTAAATGTCAAATGTCTCTTTTATAAGTCTTTCAATTTTACTGAAGGAATTAAATATTTCTGTTGTCACTCACATTGCAGATATAATACAGTATAGAATGTCTAATTATTCTTATCATAACAGCCTGTTCGTATTTTCCTTTGAAAAATTACACTTCTGTGCTTTACTGATGTTGTGGTTTGAGGCTTGGAATGGGGGCATGATCTTCCAGCAACTGGGAGGACCCCGGGTGGGGGTGAACCATTGTATTCCCTCCCCTTCCCACACACACTCTGATAAGGGGCAGGAAGTGGGTGCTAACTGCACTCCTGCCTTGGAGCTCGGAGAGGGAAATTGTCCTTTCACTCCGTGGGACCCTGGAACCATTTCTGAGGGTTTTGTATATTTTATTTTTTGTATTTTTCCCCTAATCTTTGTATATATTATTTTCCTTACCTCCCTTTTTCGTTTTCTGTTCCTTGTTAAACAATATACTTCATTTTTTTTTTCCAAAGTGTCTCTCTCTCTCTCTCAGGGGGGGAGAGGCGAGTACATAGTTCTGTTCCGTGTGGGTCCTGCCCTGAACCCCTTTTTACACGGAACCAGGACAACTGAGAAACAAAATATGCAGTTCTTCCAAAACTTCATGTACAAAAACTTCATTTAAAAAAAAAAATCAACCTCTGTCAATTATTAATGATGTTATGAGGTTGAAAACTTCTTATGGCAGAGTCTATAAAGAAATGATGTGATTTGGCAACTCATGACTTCTGTAAAAAAAAAAAAAAAAAGTGTGCCAAGTTTTATTCTTGATTCAAACACTGATTTCAACAATTGTTTGTGTTTTCCTTCTCTATTTTGGCTGAAGATCTTGGGAGCAGGAATCACCTCAATGTATGTTTGAACAGCAGCCACCAAAGTGAAGCCCACAGCTCACGTGATGAGTCTAGATATGTCTAGAACTAGTACAATTAGAAAAGCAGCCTTAATTTTCTTGTACTGAACTAACTGGTATCCTATTCACTTGTTCAGCAATGTGTTCTGTGGTCTAGAATCCTATTATCTGGTCATATCTTGAGATAGAAATTTTTTTGTAGGTAAATGGTTACTGATTTTTGTGCTCTTAGAAACTCAGTGTCGCCCACACAAGCCAGCAGGAGCAGGCAAGTGAAGTCAGCTGTAGCCTCACAGAAGTCACGCAGAATGCAGGCAGTTCAGAAAATTCTAGCTGTGCAAACTTAAAGGTTAGGGCCAGAAAGCGTCTGCCAAGATGCTCAAGTGTTCCAAATTAAATCACTCTTCTAGATGACAGAATATTTTATGAATTTACAGAGCTGTTGTTTCCTGGTAGAATCTGCTTGCCATTAATTCAGGATTCAGGGTGAGAATCTTACAACCCTTTGGCACTCTATGGTGTTTACAGCCTTACAGTAAACATGCATTCCTTTAGAAGCAAAACCCTAAATAGCTCCAACTACCTAAAAATATCTTTAAAATGTAGAGAGATAATTTTATTTCTGTACATCTATCATTCTTTAAACAACCTTCACAATAATGACAATGTTCTTCCAAATGAATATGAATCAACAGAACAATATGATCTCCATATAATAGACAAAAGTTGGCAGGTGATATACTGAATCTGCTCCAGTATATATTTCCTTTAAAATTATTAGTATAGTCAGGGCTCTACCAAGGCCTCAGGCAAAGCAATACCTCCATTAAAACCTGCAACATTATTCTTAGAAATGACTGATGTGAATATTAACAAAATTTTACAGAGATGATTCTAGCCTTTTGGAGCATGCTCTGTTTTCTCCAAGTCTTTTGTTTTTGGTCCTGCTTATAGTGAATTCTTACCACCAAGTTCCAAATCAACTCTCAGCAGTTAAACTCCTGTACACACTGTGGTCTTCTGTGTTTGTCGACTCCATGAACCCTCCATTGATTTCACTCCTGGACTAGGTGTGATGTCTAGGTCTCTCCTGGTTCATCTGCAGCCCCTGGAGCCCTGCTCTTCCCTACCCCTCCTCACTACCCTGCCCCTGGGATGAGCACAAAGCAACCCAGAAAAAGTGTCAAGAGCAGTTTTCTTGACTGCTGAACTGCATATGAGCATTACTAGCACATTATGCAGATGTTATCACAAGACCTGTAATATTATGTTCTGTAAGGTAAGAATCTTAGTGTTTGCTTTTGTGTTATTAAATTCTTAATCCTTAGTATAATGGAGGGAAGCTTAACATGCACCAGAAAGAGAATGAAATTAATCCCAGATGTACTAAACTTCTAAAGATTTTCTGAGGTTCAACAGATGAGTTTTTAAGTGCTTTGTATTGGCAGTACTGGATGCATATGGCTAGTTGGAAATCATTTCTTTTTGGCGAAATGTGTTTTCATTGGAAATGTTGATTCATCTAAACCAAAATATTTTGTGGGAAAAGGTCATTTTCAAAAAGCTTCTTGAATATTTTTAAACATTTTTTGTTAACACTTTCAAACTCAAACATTTCATGTTCTGAACCAAAACACTCTGTGAGAAACTAGTGCACAGAGTGAATTGGTGCTTAGTCACACTTATAAGCATTCATTTAATATGGAGGAACGAAGACTAATTGACCAAGCTGCCAGGCTGTATCATACCCATACTCCATTTTCCAGTAGCACATCATTAGAAAAGGCAACTTTCCAGGTCTTCCTTAAGAAGTATGAATTCACTTTGAGGTGGAGGGGAAAAGCCACCAGTTTACTGATTGTTTTATAATGTGCGTATAATGCTGATATGTGGGGAAAAATTAAACAAGCAGGACCCTGAAGTTCTAATACTACAGTCAGAAGAAAACTGTTTCCACTATTTTCTAATAGTGAAAATATATGATTTATATATAGATTAATATGAATATATGATTCAATTAAAATATATGATTCTTCCTCCCACATCCCACCCCCCTCCTCACCTTATATAATGCATGTTTAAAGTAGAAGTACAAAGGCGATGAAAGTAAAACATAAACAGGTGCAGACTGATGAAGGTGGATGGATGGATGAATGAGGTGGATGAAGAATGTTTCATGCCCTGCTATTACTTGTATTTAGAACGTATCATTTTAGTAACTCAATTTCTTATTCAATTAAGTATTTCACAGTTTATGTTATTTTTAAATGAAATTCTGCAAACACAGGGAAAGGAAATGTCCCATTTTGTATGCAGTAATGGGTCAGACCTGCAGTTCGGATTGAGGAAATAGAAAGTTTGGAAGAAAATTAGAAAGCTGTAGATGTTTTGGAATTTCCTGTTCCAAGTGACCTCAGGAAGAGGAATCTGTATGTTCTAGTAAATTATCAGAATGTAGCACAACATTCTTTATAATGCATGTTTATTTCTTGCAACATATGGAAACAAAACAGACTCAAATGGATGAATTAGCTGAGATTTATGTTGGCAGGTACTGCTTATTTAAACTTCTAGAGTTTTCCACAGCAATAATTTGTTCACTCTACCATTCTTGTAAGAGTAGCACTGAGTGAGAGCTAAGAATATGTGGAAATGAAGGGCAAGGAGCCTTTTCCAAAAAGATGGCCCTTGAATGTTAAGCAGCAGCAATGGAAACAAATTTCCACTTCTGAACTTCCTTTTTTGTTAGGTAAAGTAATGGAACTGACAAGCCAGCCAAAGACAAAAAAAAAAAGAAATCCTAGTCAAAGGAAGAAACATGACATTTGAATCATGAGTAGCCATGGTAGTTTTTCACAGAACATTCTTCAAACCAGTGCAACTTCATCCCCAGCACCCATTCCCGGAAGCATTTACACAGGATCATACTGGAATAGTGAAAATTACCTAAGATGGCTTTCTTTGTGGCACAGATGGAGGTGTTACCTCGTTGTTAGAAGCTACATTTTTTTTTTTTTTTTGAGATGGATTTCACAGGAGAGGAACAAACACAATAGAATTGGAACTTCTGGGATGAAATAGGGCAGTGACAAAGTGCTGCCTTAAAGGGATGCATTGGAACAGAGTGAGATGTAATGCTCCAGTGCCAGCTCATCTCAGCATTCATAGGCTTTGTGAAAATATCAAGTGTAGCTGGGCAGAAGAAAACAAGGATAATCTCACAGCTATGACTGAACATACCTGTGTTACTTGTGAATGAATGTCTGCTGCTCTAGCAGTATGATAAGGTGAAGCTTAGCACACTCCAAATCCAAACATCTGCTTGTATCTTCTGGCAAACGTCCAGTTAGTGCAGCTTTCCAGCTCTGCTGCCCCAGCTGTATTGCTGGCAGTTCCTCAGCTGGGAACTTTAAATGTAGTTCAAATATGGTTGCACAAAAAATAAACAAATAAATCCAAAATACTAGAAAGTCCTGTCAGAAGTGAGAAAAGTATATCAGGATATATTTGTCTCTGCTATGGCTCCTTCTACAGCTTCATGGCCAACTTTAGCCACCAACTAGCTTCTTGAAATTGCTTTTAGGCTGTGTCTCAGGTGGCAGGGGTTAGTGTGTGCGGAATGGAAGCACTACACTTTCATAATGCAATCTTGCTTTTGTGCTCCGAGTTTAAAGGCTCACAGGTAGTACTAGCTGATCCTCTTCTGCTCCCTCCCATCCATACATTTATCCTCACATGGCACAACAAGCCCTGTCCAGATTTGGCTGTCTTCAGTCAAAATCTTGTGAAAGTATTTAGAGGCAAATTGGACTTTCAGACGTTTTCTTGTACTAAATGTTTCCCAACACTAGATTTCAGACTTTTTTTTTTTTTTTTAATAGTGCGACTTTATGTTCTTTTTTTTTTAATTTTTTTTTCACTTTCATGGTTTTGCCTTGGGTTTATATACTAGATTTCAAAGGCTGGCTTGAATCATACAATCATAGAATTG
>NW_008601189.1:15992-23418 GCF_000691845.1 Merops nubicus | reverse complement strand
AAAAAAAAAAAAAGTTGTATTTCTTTTACCTACAACAAGACCAGATGTAACTTGACATGTTTGATCATGTCTAGCACCACTCAAGTGACAATGGAACTTGACAGCAACTGGGAGTCATCAGAATTTCATGCCTCTCTTCTGTTGTCCTCTAGCCCAGCAAATTGCTGTGGGCTGTACAGTACAACAGCTCTTGCCAGGTGTCTTCTCCCACTGCCTGGGCAAACGTGCAGCTCTGTGCAGCAGCTTTCTCACAGGCTAGCTGAGCTAAGCTTTCACTCTGCTGGTGGGTTTGCCTTAGAAGTTCATGTGCAGCCCATTCAGAAGAAAAATCCAGGTAACTCTGGTATTTCCCTTGTACTAGATAATTCTTGGTGACTCTTGGATAGAATCATAGAATCCTTTAGGTTGGAAGAGACCTTTAAGACCATCAAGTCCAACCATTGAGCCATTAGGGCTCTAAAGTCCTCTGCTAAAACAGATCAGAATCTGTCAGGGTTGGAAGGGACCCCAAGGATCCCCCAGTTCCAACCCCTCTGCCAGGAGCAGGGACACCTCCCACTAGATCAGGCTGCCCAGAGCCTCCTCCAGCCTGGCCTTAAAGACCCCCAGGGATGGGGCCTCAACCCCCTCCCTGGGCAACCCATTCCAGGGTCTCACCGCTCTCCTGGGGAAGAACTTCTTCCTCACGTCCAGCCTGAATCTGCCCACTGCCAGCTTTGCCCCATGCCCTCTAGTTCTGTTGTTACTTGAGATCCTAAAAAGTCCCTCCCCAGCTTTCTTGTAGCCCCCCTAAGATACTGGAAGGCCACAATAAGGTCCCCTGGGAGCCTTCTTTTAATATGCTTGTGTGCCAAATAATGGTGGGGAAGTCCCAGTACAAGGGCATCTCTTTTATTCCTGTGGTGGGTAGGGATGTTGATACACTGCTGTACCCCCATGTTGTTCTCTATATTGCCACATTTATGTTGCAGATCCTCCAGTTTTATCTAGAATTAGTTTGCAGAGGCAGTAAAATGTCTTTTGGTGAGGTGGTCTTCATTCTGCAAGGGTTTCAAAACCAACATGTGTTCCTGCTGGTTTGTTAAGCTGTGATGGGTCATCAAAAGATGCATTTTTTAGTTAAGATGCTTGTAGGTGGGATGGTGTGATCACATCAGTGGACTTTTCCAGATCATGCTGCTCCTCAGCAATCCCAGCAGCAGTTGCTGCAGGGCAATATTTTAATGAGAGCCACTTCTGACAAAGAAACCAAAAATGGGCCATGGGTTGGCTTCTCTACTGCAGTAGAGTCCTTTAAATCTCTCCAGGGCAAGGTGGGATAGCACTTGTCCCATTGCCTGTAATGTTTAGGAGCTGCTGATGTGAAGTTTTCCCTAGGTCTGTGGAGTCTTCAAAGCTGCTAACAGACCAGTAGATGATTTTCCTCCTATCAAAAACTCCATTTCTTACACCAAAGGGTCATTATCTGGCCTTGGGCCCTCCCAGAGCAGGTTCATGGCTGGAAGAACTGCTGCAGTAGGCTTTGTGTGGGCTTGCTGCTTCACAGTGCCATGGCCAATGAAAAGAGGACTTGAGAAGTCCCTAAATCATTCCTGGGGGAAGAAGACAAGAAAGGGAAAACCACTGCTGTGGTGAGTGAATGCTCTGAGCCCATGGCATGCAGCCTGTGTGCTGCTAAAGCTGTGCCCACCACCACTGCTCTTTAGGTGCCAGTTGAATATTCACATTACAGCTCAAGGTAGGTGTTTTTGCTACACACTTTTAGATTTAACAAGGAGAAAAGACAACCTGGGTCCTGGCTTTAGACTCGTGAGCCAATCCAAGCTGCCACTGTGCAGGAAGTGATTTCTGAAAGCAGAGAGGTCTTTGTTCATGCTCTGTGGTGTGCATTAGCTGGGCTCTCCAGAGACCAAGAGTAAGTGCTCACATGTATTTAACTTCAGTTCCCAGTGGAAAAGTGGTTTTTTTCTTCATCTTATCCATCTCTCTGTCATTTACCATTAGCACTGAAGCCATTTCCAGTTTGCATGGTGGAGCACCAGTCCCATGCAAAGCCCAGGGAGGGCTGAGCAGGAGCTGTGGCAGTTCAGGAGTGTCTCTTTTAGTCTTTCTCTCTGTTTGGAGATCCTGTTCTGAAGCTTTTGCTGCTAGAGGGTTCGTTGCATTTGTTTGACAGATGCAAGCACACCTAGCAAAGGGAAAGTTGAGGGTGAGGGGTTGGGTATGAGACAGAGCATTTTCAGCTTGGATTTCAGTGGAACAAAGGTTCAGATGTGTTTATAATCCACAGGGTTCTTTTTTTTATTATTTTATTTTAAAAGTGCTTGAAAGATTAATGACAGGCTGGAAAAATCAATAGTAACTTATCACAGGCAAAATCTTCTGGAACACAAAATCCTACTGCGGGGGACAAAGCCAAATTATGGCAGTCTGCAGCAGGGCTAATGAGCCTGTGATTAAAATTAAGGACTAGCTGTGTCACTCTGCATCTCTTCTACAAGCTTCCTGGGAAAACTGGCCCATTGGAGTCCTAGAGCCTGAAAATAATTTAGACACCATTAAAAAAAATTAACTGGGTAGTTAATTTTAGACTTAGACTTCTAAGTATGATTTGAGAACTATGGTTCTTAATCTCTCCTTGCTTCAGTTTCTCCTCTCTGAAATGATGGATTTTTCTTTCACTCTTTTGATTGCTTGTCTTCTTCAGGCTGGGACCTGGTGAAAGGCAGAGAGGATTTGCTGTCTGAACTCACAGAGTTCACAGCCCAGGAGACTCCTGATCTTGCCAAGCACCTCAGACTGCTGCCTTTAACATTAAAAATAATGAAAACATTAAAAAAAAAAATTCGTGAAGGATTTGGGGCTGAAATATGCTTGAGAGGTAAAAATCAGGTAAGGGAAAAAACAGATTTCCAAGAGGGAACGCTGTCAAAAGAGTCCTTTAAATTTGGAAAATCATCCTGTAAAAGATAGCCTTGAACTGCTGGGAGATGAAGTCATCTCACAATGGATTTTGAACAGTAGTTGTTAGGTGTTCAGAGTGTTAGTAAGTTATATGAACTGGTGAGATGATTTCTCTTCCAAGAAGACACCTGAAAAGAAATAGTCATTTAAAACCACTGGACACCCTCCTAGTTTCACTGAATGCAAAATGAAGAGAGAAACCAAGTTGTGGAGCATTTCTGGCCTTTGCAAGAGCTTATTCAGAAGGAGAGAATGAAACTGTGCTTATGTTGAAAGCTATTCTAATAATATTTATCAGGAGAAAAAGCCTCACGGAGGCAGCTGCCAAGGCTGAATCAGAATGTGTCAACATCCTACTGCCTGCGACCTACATCAGATCTAAAAGATTTGGCAAGAAATTTGGATCAGAGCAATTACCTCTGTGGCTATTTGTTAAAGGGTTGTCTCAAACACAGCACTCAGAGAAATTGAACTGTCAGAAGCTAATACAGGAATAATAAGAGGACATTTCATCTCCATTGGACACCAGAGATGAATAGCCTGAATGGGAAGAAAAAAAAAACCAACAAATTGAATATGTATTTGGCTTTAGTTTTTGTTAAAGGACTATAACATGAATAATGAATATTTTAAGGAGAGAAGACTGGGCCTTCAATTTCTTTCAATAATGTTAGTGTTGTATATACTGGTTGGAATAAAATACATTTCATAAAACACCTACACACAGCTCTGCAATGCATTATGGATGGCCCCTCTTGAGAAATTCTACATGGCTTTCAATTTTGACACAGCGATAGAGTAATAATGGAAAACTCAGGCATAATATTCTGCCTGCATCTTTTTTCCCCCTCTTATTATTTTGAGCCACAGTGGGTGAGCACAGATGTGCTTTCCTGAGGCTTCCTCGCACAGCACCACAGGAGGAGCTACTTGATGCCCTGGAAGGTTGTGTCCTGTGTTGAGTGGGTTGAGCGTGGAGGTTTGTCATCAAAAGGCTCCCAGAGGAACTGAATTTCTGCACAGAATGAGGCTGCCAAGCCTGGCCAAAACACAGACATTTGGAGTGGGTTGAGCGTGGAGGTTTGTCACCAAAAGGCTCCCAGAGGAACTGAAATCCTGCACAGAATGAGGCTGCCAAGGCTGGAGGAGCTGCCACCAAAACACAGACATTGGTTGTGCTCGATGAGGAGTCAAATCATGCAGCCCAAGAGGTGTCCCTTGGGAGGGATGGAGAAAACTTGAGTGCTTGGCCATCAGCTGAACGAGCTCTCCATGTGTGTGGGGGAGCAGCAAGAAGACAGCAGGGAGAAAGACACTGAAGTACTAAACACACTGTTTGCAGGAGCTTTCCCATGCTGTGCTAAAGGAACCAGTTACCCATGGTGCAAGATGGTCTGGAGATAACGTGGGATCAGAAAATTCCTGCTTGTTGGCTCATGTGAGCAGAGGCCAGCCTGAAACTCCATGGTTTCTTCGTGCTACAAGCTGGCCTCAGCCTCACAAAACTCCCCACAGAGACCCAGACTGCAGGAAGAGGGTGTTTACCTGCCCAGAAGCTGCTTAGGTGACCAGATGGGGTGGTGAGGCTCAGGGTGAGACTGGAGGTGGGTCATCCTCCCCTGTGCCCGTTGCACGCTGTGCCACACCCTGCCAAAAGGCTACAAAGGCAAAATGAAGTCAGGGTGTGGGAGCTGGGAGGCCAAGAGGTCTGGGAACAGGCATCACTGGAGGTCAGCAGCTGGTTAGGACCCATCAGAAAGCCTGAGGAGCCTGAGCAGGGCTACAAAGGCAAAATGAAGTCAGGGTATGGGAGCTGGGAGGCCAAGAGGGCTGGGAACAGGCATCACTGGAGATCAGCAGCTGGTTAGGACCCATCAGAAGGCCTGAGGAGCCTGAGCAAAGAGCAATGTCCAAAAGACAATATTTCTCAGCTAGCTGCCCTCACAGATTTTGCATTGAGATGAAATCCTATATCAACAACCACTCAGATTGGGGCTGCTCTGGGAGGGGGACCACAGGGAAGGTGCAGAGTGTGGACACAGCCCTGAACTTACAGTCGTTCACCTGCTAGGTCTCCTTGGCTCAAAAAGACCCACAGACCCTCTCATTTTCCAGGTGCCTTTGCCTTTAGCCCTCTCCCTCTTGACAAATCTTCTGGATTTATTAGCCACCAGAGCGTGTGTCAGGGCTCTTATCTGCTGTGTAGGTGGGCTCTTGTATTAACAGCAGGGCAGATGCAGTTGGCTTCCTGCTAGGCATGCACAGCCTAATTTCTAGGCAACCTAATTATGAGGGAAACTGTGAAATGCTGCAGTAAACAATCAGGCTTTGGAACTAAAAAGGAATCTGTTATTGATGAGCAAAGTCAGGCATTGCCATCCCTGGCTGGACTCCAACAGCAAGAGGGAAGTGAGACATGAGGGTAAGGTGCTACAAAGGTGATAAAGACAGTGTTAAATACCATCCAGGGCCATGACACCAGCAGCATTTGAGAGATGGCCTTTTCCTGGTCTTCCTGGGGCTGCAATGTAGCTGCTAGTACTGGAAAAGTCCAGCAACACACATCCACTGCTCAGTGCTGGCTTCTGAAATTTCAGAGAGAAAACCTCCATCTTCCCTCAATTTTCCTGACTTTTTTTTCTCATTTTTTTTTCCAAGTCTGAAGAGGTCCTTGGTTATGATCCTGTGTATGTTTAGGGATTAAGTATTCTAAAATAAAAGGACTACATACACCATCAGGCAGTTTAAAACAGCCAACAAAAAGGACTTTGGAAATGCTGTACAGCAAGGGTTAAACATCTCCTTCATGGATGCTGAGCACCACACCCCAGAAATTTGGAACAAAATGTACCCACAGACCCCTATCCAAAGGCAAAGCACGATATTCCCTAGAACAATTAGCAATCACAACATTATGTTCCTTCCCATTACTGACAGCCGTGCCTGAGCCACCCACCAGGCAAAATTATAGGGTTAAGATCAGAAGTGTGCATCAGCTGATGAGCTGAGAGAGCCCTGAGAGCTGTGCTGCACAGCAGGAACTGGGGGGTTTTCAGCAGGCACAAAGCAGAGAGCACATCAGCCCTTGGGGTCAGACCTGCACCCCTCCACACGTCCACACAGAGCACTGAAGGCACAACCTTGCTCGAAAGAATGAGGCAGGAAACCATCCCAACTGAGAAAGGTGGGGGGATGCCCACAAAAGAAATGAAGGTGCTTTGGAAAGGAAGAAGAAAGGAGGCTGGGGGTGAGCAGGGTGCTGTGGTTTGCCTTTGTCAGCTGTAGAACATCAGGCTCTAAAGCCTGAAGAGCTGGCTTGGGACCTCTGGATGGCTCCAGGGCTCTCAGCCCTGCTCCTCTGTGAATGTCACCTTTACTCACTGTGTCACTGGCTTTGCACTCCTGCTGCCTCTCCAGCAGTTCATGTTTCTACTGGCCAACATGTCTGTAATTATGAAAAAAACATGAAGGGCAAGATTAAATAGAGAGAGGAACTGAAAAGAGGTAGGAGGAACTCCAAAGTTGCTCTCTGTTCGTATTCTTGGCAACAGAAGGGTTGTGTGGAAGGAGGAACCCAGCAAACCCTTTTTTCCTGGGACCCACAGAAGACCCAGTGTATTGGGAAGCTGTAGGAAAACCCAGGGAGAGGTTGGTCTCCTTGGGTCCTTCTTGGATGGACCAAGGATGTAGGACTCAGGAAACAGAGCAAGAAGAAAAGAGAGTAAGGGAAATAGAAAGGGACTAAAGTGAAAGGAGGAAGGAGAAAGGAGAACTTTTTTCCTGGGACCCACAAAAGACCCAGTGTATTGGGAAGCTGTAGGAAAGCCCAGGGAGAGGTTGGTCTCCTTGGGTCCTTCTTGGATGGATCAAGGATGTAGGACTCAGGAAACAGAGGAGCCAATGAGCAAGAAGAAAAGAGAGTAAGGAAAACAGAAAGGGACTAAAGTGAAAGGAGGAAGGAGAAATGAGAAGATAAGAAATCAGAGGTGTCACCAAAGTGCCTCTGAACAAACAGCACTGGATAATGCTCCAGCAAATGCAATTGTCACCTTATGAGGAGCAGGAGGGTGGGGCAGGAGCTTGTCCTGGTGGCCTTTGCTCAGCCTGTCACTTTTGGTGCCCTCACTCCAAGCCCTTTGCAAGTCTCACCCAGCTGAGCTGGGAGAAGAAGCTGCACCCTGGGTAGTGGATGCAAAATTGGTGCCCTAGGGCAGAACACTTTAATAAAATAAGACAGAGCTCCTTTAAGTCCTCCCCATATGGAAGACAGAGTAAGTTTTTCCAAGGAAATGGAAGAGTTCAGTATTATTTGTGAAAAAAATGATCTGGGGGAAAAAATAGTTTCCCAGTCAGCTCTCTTGTTGAACGTCTGCTGGGCAGCCAGCTGGCTGTCAGCTTTTGCTAACATCACCAGATTTAAAATTACAGTTGTGGGATAGTTTCTGCTGCCTGCCTGCACCGT
>NW_008601189.1:0-15961 GCF_000691845.1 Merops nubicus | reverse complement strand
TGAACCAGATCTTAGCAGGGGTTCAGCCTGTCTAGAGTCCTGTCCTGATCGTCACCAAAGCTCTGGGGGGCTGGCTCTGGTTTCTGTTTCCCCATTCCTCTTGAGCCAGGTTTCCCCCTCTGTTCTCTCACGTGTCTTTTGTTGTCTTACACCTCTCTCATATGCCATCCTCTTCCTTTTTTCTGCCTTCTCAACCTCTATTGCTACATCTCTTCCATCTCACATTCCCCTTTGGTATCAATAACAGTATCAATAACCTGCCCAGACACTTTCCTTTGTGACCTGCTCTAGGTGAACCTGCTCTGGCAGGGAGGTTGGACAAGATGATCTCCAGAGGCCCCTTCCAACCTCTCCCATTCTGTGATTTCATGGTTCTGTATCCATCTCTTCACCAGCACTATGGGAAGCTCCATAGCATTTGAGTGGGAAACTCAGCCCCTTCTCCAACCTCCACATGCAGCGTGAGCTTCTGCTTACAGAAACATGCACAGATGGATCAAAACTGGGAAATGAGTTTCATTTCAGGTCTGAATAAGGACAGGCAGAGCTGGCACTGCTTGGCATAATTGTTTGTGGTCCCCATAGAAAGCCCAAGGACCGAGTGGGCCATGGAGGTTTTCAGAGTAATAGAACTCATTATGATGATATACGTCTTAGTTGCAGAGTAACAAATGTAATCCTTGAGATATCTTGGGTTTAACTTGCCTTGCACAAAGCAATAATAGACTTGTGGCTGTAAGAGATTTATTTTTTTTCTTTTACAGAACAGAGACTAAATACACAGACAGTCTTTCAATTTGTTGTTTTCCAGATACTGCTGAAGCTTAATGAATAAATAAGTAGAAAATTAAAGTCTCATTACCCACCCCAAAAAGTCCCTGTCATTTGTTAAACCTTTCAGAGGAAGCCAGGAACAGGGAGAAGTGCCCATTAGAAGGATAAACATATCACAGATCTGAATGTCAAATTAAATTGAGCAAAAATTAATTAACTCGGTGAGCATTAGAAGGGAGAGTCTGGTGCCAGCAGACACCATGTTTACCTGTTTGTACTTTCTCAGCGAGCTCAAAAGGCACTAGAGGCTGTGCAGGGATTGATGTGTGCCAGGTGCAATCCTCACAGCTCACTTTCATGGAAGTAAAACTGTTCTTCATTTTGGAAACCACTTTTCTTCTGTCTTAAAGAGATTTTCTGTAAATGGGCTTCTCCCTGGTGCCAGATGCTCTGAGAAGCAAGACTCCTCTCAAGCTGGGGACTTATTAAGCCAAAGGTGTCCCTGAAATGGCTGTCCAAATCATTTGAGGGAGTTTTGGATCAGGCCCCCAGTGCCAGCTGGTTTATGGCTACAGCTCAGCTTACAAATGATGCCCTGCAACTGAACTATCTGTAGCTGAGAGTTAATCCCCTTAAAATCAATAATTCCTGAGCCCTGAAGCTGTTGTTGCGGTGATGGATGGATGGCAAGTGAGAGCCAACTTTCCAAAATCATCCCTTTTTCTCCCCTCTCTGAAACAAGCTTTTTTTTTTCTATTATTATACCAGCTGATAAAACAAATGTAATCAACTCTTTTCTGCTCCATAAAATAGTTGCTGCTAATTACTGGTTATTGGGAATAAACTTCCTAGCATGACTGGAAGCATTCTAGTGACTGGGAGTTAGCAGTAATCATGGCTTTCAGAAGAGCCACTATTGACTGCAAGGGGTTACACATGGCACATCAAAGAGTTCTTCAACAGACATAAGCCCAAAAAAAACTGAAAGGGAGATGGATGATTTGTCAGATATTAATACACAGCCACATTTTTACTTGTGTTTGCATATGCAACTATTCATGGCCAATTGAAATTCAAGGCATTGCATCCACTAGATGCTTCCTGGCCATTTGCATACAAACCCACTTGATTTGTGTAGACAATCACAGTAATTGCACAGGCCAAGAGCTGCTGCCTTGTGCTTTCCTCATAGAAAAGTTGTTTCTGGGCATTAATAAGTGGATGAATGCAAACTTTTGGAAAGTTATGCCTATGAGATGTTTCCAGCTTTTCGTTGCTAGGATGGCACTATTTCTGGGAAGGGGAATTTGTGAGGATCAAACAAAAGTGACCCAAGTACAGGGCAATCTTGTCTTCCTGAACTAGGAAAACTCACTTCATAGTCTTTGCATAAAAACTACCAACAGCTACAGAGAGGAAAATCAGCCAAATAGATAATGACATACCAGAAAGTCCTATTAAAGCAGTGGAGAGTGTATTTGTGCATGGGTTCCATGATGCAAGTTCAGCACAAGCTCGTATCTTCTGGGCAGCACAGGTAGCAGCAGCAGTGAGGGTGACACAGCAGGACTCTAAGCACTCACATCCTACCCTTCCCATCACGAGTTGTCCTCAGGAACAGTGGAAAGTGGGAAAGACTAGACAAGAACTGAGCAGAACATTGACCTAAAATGAATTGGACAGAGATCAAACTTCATTGGGAGTTCAAAACAAGGGGTTTTGTGCCCTTTCACTGATATTTCCTAAAGGTAGCCAAATGTTTGGAAGTCCTAGAACTCATTTAAGAGATCAAGCCTACTTCTGCAGTCCAGAGAAATATGTCCTTAGCTGGAATTGCCAAGTGCTTGCCCAGATCAAGACAAAGCCATGGCTAAAGATTTGCTTCTACTAGCAGTAGAGGCACACACAGTGAGTGTGCTTTGCCCATAGCTGAATAAGGACTTGTTTATGGGGTGTTACAGTAGCTGGATGCTTTTCCAAACTTCATTCAGAGGTGATACCTTCTATGTGAAGGAATTATAAACCTACATGCTCATTGGCGGGTGCTTTAATCAGACACAGGAATGCACACAGAAAGAAAATGAAGTTCTTGGTGCTTCTGTGTGCTGTCATAAACCTGCAAACACAGTCTTTGGCTTCATCATAAATGCTCAGGCAGTGCTTGGAAACCAGGAGCCTTACACAGTGTTTCAGTTGAGTTGCATAGTTGGCTAGTTGCCTAACCCCTTCCACAGTCCCAACTGTGGCCACTGCAGCCACCACTGTCCTCAGGACACAACTCATATGGGAACTTCTTCCTCCTTCACAGGAGGAAAACTATTTTCTTCAAAACCTGTGTTGTTTATCCAGAACAGTCTGTTGCCAAATTGCTCCCCACACATCCTCCACTTGTATAAATGATGCTGTGGTGGTTCCTTAAGTTCATTTCCCACTTAGTTATTCCTATCTCCACACTTCATCCTTTCCTTTTCTGGTCAACCTTTCCTCCCACTCTTCATATAAACCTTACTGATAGCAAAACTTTTTTTTCCATACCTGTATTAATATTGTTTCTTTTCATTTTCCATAATTTTGCAAATACATGAAATAAAACACCACCTTAAGTCTCAACAACAGCTTGAAGGCACTCGGAGCACTGGCTGTGAAGTTTTTTTCCTCTCTTCATTGCATCTATAAAATAATATGTGGTACTAAGCAAAGTGCAAGTAACCCACTTCAAAAATGTACTCTACTTTATGGACTCACAGCTCTATTAATTCCACAACATAATTCCCCCAAAGGAGAAAGGGAAAATGTTCATTACAAGTAGGAGAGAGGAAAATCCATTGCTTTTGATTTGCAGGAACTAACACAAACCATAGATAAGCCTTAACTACAGAAAGTGGGATATGTAAGAGAGCTTCATCTGGATGAAGGGCATTTACTGCCCTTCAACCATGGATTGCATGGAAAAACAAACTTGTAGCTCCTTTGTTGTGGTTTGCTGTGAATAGCAATGGAGGCAAAGAAGTGACAGCACAAAGTTCAGCTTGATGCAAAATCTCTCTTTATGTAAATGCTTTTTTTTATTTCAGTAATTGGGCTAATTTATCCAAGAAGAAATTTTGTTGTTCCTTCAGGAGGAAGCTCTTCATGTGAAGGTTTTTGTTTTTTTTTTTAATTTGCTAAAAATTTTTGCTATAGAAGTAGAAAAATATTAAAATAGTTTTGTTTCTCAAAAATGTTTTCTTTTTTTCCCTTGGACTCCTAAAAATAAAACTGGCATGGATTTTACAGAGTTTAAAAAAGGCTTAAATAATGAAGCAATGACAAACACACCATAATTTTTAAGCCTGATGAAGTGTTCTCAGTTAATCCCAAACATTTGCAATTCAGGGTTTATTTTCTGTCTTCCCTAAAAAAACCCCATTACTTTCGTTGACCCTTTCTTTCCCCATCTCTGCCAAAAAAACCCCACAAACCTCAAACTACATTCTACTTCAATTTGACCTGAAATGATTTTTTTTCTATATTACTTTTTTATTTTGCCTGTGGACACTCCCATCCTACCTCTAGATCAGCTCATGCCAAAGCCTCCTTTGGAAAGTGCAGATGAACTCTACCTCACTTGAAGAGTGACCCCAGGATCACGAAGGGCTTGGGTCCAATTTCCATGCAGAGATGAAACCCTGTCTTGACTCATTCCCATCTTGACTCAGCCCAAACTTCAGCTGGAAACTTAATGAAATAAAAAAACTCCCTACAGCTGTAAACACAAGTCAGCCTCATCGATCTGTGTTGTCTTTATTATTTCCTATTTGTCCCGGCCTCAGAGAGCCTGTGTAACTTGTGGAGTAGAGACCAATAAGCAGACAGAGTCCCCAAATTTGTTCCTGTGGGGCATTACGACCTCAGAGAGTATTTCATTTCCTTGTGACTGTCAACTGAGAGAAGCGTGGGCAGACAAAAGCTCCCCTTGCTATGGGAAGGCTGGAAGATTTCTGTGGTCTGTGAAAACACCTCAGATAAGTGAGGAAATGTGCCCCGAGCTGATTACTCTTCCCAGGTCTTACAAGTGATGGCTGAGGAGATCTCAGCTGGCAAATCCAATCTGACCAGCTATCTTCTTGTACTGCCCTTCATGACAGTTGTCTTAGACAAGTTCAGATGATGAAGTAGAGCTCAAATCCAGAAAAATCCATTTGAAATCCCTGTCTTTGAAACTTTTAACAAGTTCAGCCTCACAAACTGCTAAAAGGTGGTTAATCAAAACTCTTAGGAGTGCTGCTTCGGAGCTCCCAGGCATTGTACAGACAAAGAATCACCAGTTTGATGGTATTTATAACTGATCATCATGCTCGTAAATCACAACACAATAAATCCTGAGGTAACAGGACCACAAAAATGTCCAGGAGCTGAGTAACCAAATAACCAGAGTACTTTATACTGATCTTGTATAAAATGCTCTTTTTCACTAGGAGATTTCCTAGTGAAATTGCCTGAAATAGTGCTGGGGGGGGTGGGAAGGGCTGGGGGTGCAGGGAGGAATTTATAGTTTGCAACACTTGTAAATGGATGAGTGTTGTTCCAAACTGGAAGAAAACACCTCTTAAAACATTTGCCACAGATTTATCAGTCAACTATTTCAGCATCTCTTAGTGAAACAGGGGCAGAGCAGGAATCAAGTCGTTGTCTTGCCTGTCCTTGAGTCATCCAAGTCCTCTCTTCACTCAGACTGATGCCCTCACTGCACATTTGCACTGGAAGGTGCCTGGTAAAGGGGGTGTTGTTTGACACACATCCCTTGCATGCTCCCAATTATATTTTGGAAAAGAGATATTGGTGCCTGCTAATGAAATCAAAGACCCTTTAAAAGCCCTTTGTGCCCTAGGGTCATGCATTTATAATTTACAGAGATTTTGCTCCACATTCAGCCCTGTGGTGCAGAAACCAGTTCTTTGCTGAATGCTGCTGCATATGCAGGGCACAGATAGCTTTAATTTCTTTCTTAAAAGACAGTTGTTAATCAGTTAGAGCAACCAGTGGCAAAATACTTTGAGCCAACTGGATTAAAGCGATTATGGGATTATTAAATGGATTAAGTTCTGTCGATAACTGGTTGTCAGCCAGAAGAGCTCAAGTCCTCATCAGCTAGAGAAAAAAGACCAAAACCAGCCACTTAAATTTGTGCTTCACCTTGAACTTCTCTCTAACTTCTGCTTGTTTCAGTCACGTTTCTATAGCAACCAGGGTAATTGACATTAATTACCATATTTTGGCTGTGGTTATTTCGTGCTAATTTCGTCTTTTAATTGCTTTGAGTTCTGATGTGAGACCATAGCAACAGGTTTTCACTCTGTTTTTCAGAAGGTTTTGAGGGCATCAGGATGCAGCCCCCCCTTTTCCCCCCTACATGCATACGTGGGGGTTCCAGGGTCCAGGGCTTGTTCAGATGGGAGAGGAGAAGGCTGCAGGAGATATAGTAGCAGCCCTCCCACACTTGTGAGAGGGTCATCAAGAAACCAGCTCACACTTAACAGCAGCAAATGGTGAGAGGACAAGAGACACCATGTAGTTCACACTGGATGTAAGGAAAGATATTCTCCCCTTGAGGGCAGCCAAACATTGGAGCAACTTGCCCAGAAAGGTTGTGCAGGATCTGGCCTTAGAAGTTTTCAAGAACCAACAGGATAAAGTCCTGGACTACCTGTTGTGGCCTCAGAGCTGACCTTACTTTGGATAGGAGGTCAGAGGAGGGACCTCCCGTGGTCCCTTCTCACCTTAATTATCCTTATGTTTCTGTGATCCTACAACTGTTAATTTCTTTTGTTAGTTTTTGTGTCATCATAAAAATGATGAATGCACAGTGTCTTGCAGGGTGCAGCAAGTCTCCTAATCTGCCTAAAGACCTTCTGTTCTGTTTTTGCTTTTCACTACTGGTATTCCAGTGCTGTTCCTATCAAAGTTCATGGCTGCGTTGTAGGTGTCCTCACATCTGAAGTCTGGACTCCAAATCCCCAAGGTTATTTAACCCCTTTGAAAGCAATACTTAGGGTAACATTTTCTAAAGTGGCCAAGCCAAGAATATTTTCAGATTCCAGAAGATGATTGCAAGGAAAAATGTCACCTACTTTTGCTAATTATGGTCAGTAAAAAATACACAATAATAACCTAATGCTACCATTTTGGAGGTCTAGGCTTCAGGAGATGTTGGGTGTTCTAGAGTTCCTGTAGATAGCAGGGGAAGTTGGAAGCACACAGACCTACTCTGAATTGGTCCTTGGGCACCTCTAGTGACTGTGGGTGTTTTGCTTAATATACAATTATGATCTAGAGAATGCCTATGACTGTAAAGTATAATTTCTTGTGAAATATTTAACATCTGTCATAAAACTACCATACAGCATAGCTGTTTTCATGCTGGAGAACAAAAATCTTGGTTTGTTTTAACTGCAAAGACTGGATTGTTTCATAAGATTGAAAACTTTGAAGTCCCTGTAACAAAAATGAAGGGGGCTGTGTTAAATTCATTCAAAAAAAAAAACCCCAAAACTCCTGTAATTCTCTGTTTCACTGAAAAATCTTATCAAGACATTGCAATCATACAAGTTACAGGTTCAAAATTTAGGTAAAACTCTTTGTTCTGAAATATCAAGTATATTCTCTATTAAGGCATGTTGGAAAGAGTTTCTACTGTGTGTATACAGGCCAGGCAAAAAGCTGGTGCCCTAGGCTAGGAGTAGCACTTGATGGAAATTATGTAGAGAAACTTATCAGCTCACCAAAGCGTTGAAAAGCCACTACATTTGTAAAACAAAGCACAGCCAAGCAAAAACCTTCCTAATAAATTTTGGAACACACCTGAAGGCATTGCCCACTTATTTCTGATGCTCAGGCTGAGATGTGTTGAGGTTCACACAGATGATGATCCTCTCTGTCATTTAAAACCCAACAATGTTTGTCCTGCAAAGCTATATTCCAGGCTGAGGCATGAGTATGGCCATCTTCAGGGTTAAGGAGTTGGACTTTTCACCTTTGGATGTGGCTGAAGCACCATGAAGCTCTCCAGAGTTCCTGTGAGGTGAAAGGTGTGATCTCAGCAACAACTTCATTTTCTGAGGTTCTTTTCCTTTAGCTGGCCTTGTGCTTTGCCTTCCTCATCTGTGCCAGCTGTCTCCAGGCTTAAAAAAATCATGGAGCTCAACTCCCATGGATAGGATGGGTAGGAACTCCCAAGGATGATAGGAGACCTCACAAGAAACCCTGGGTAAGCAACAGTCCTTACCTGGAGGACACACACTGTGGCCTTTCCTTTGCTTTATAAAGGAAACCAAGAGTGGAGCACTTCTTAGAAAAGCAAGATTTAAGCTATTTTATTTTGTGTGTCCTCAGTGAGCTTTCAAACTATTCACATGAGGTGTATTTAGTTCTGCTGCTCATTTCAAGCATTTTTTAAAAGCAACAATATTCTGTGGGTGAGTTCCTGCAGCCATTCACAAGAAAACTGCAAGCCTAGAAATAGAGATACTGAAAGATGGAACATTTTTGGAGCTCAGGAAACATGGCTCTGAAAGAAAGAGGGAGAAGGTGGCAGAGGAAACGAGGTCTCACTGAGCCTGTTGTCAAACAGTGGCCTGGAGTAATGTCCTTACCTTCAGCCTTGCTTGCAACCTCCTCTTTGCTGCTTGATCACCATTCTTGGAGATGGCCTTTGTGATGTTCCATGCAGAGGAGGCAACAAACCCTTAAATCCCACTGCAGCACGACCCCTCCAAAGGAACACCACCCCTGGCTGTAAAACCAGCCAGCAGGAGTGAGGGGAGCAGACCTGGCTGATGGCTACCAGGAGAGATGAATGTGACACAGGACTGCTCAGCTCTTCTGAACATCTTCCCTTAAAGAACAAATACGACTATTAAAGGAAAAAAAAAATACATTTCTTAATAACAATTCAGTGCTGCAGTCAGAGTCTGCAGTGTCTGAGTGATGGTTTATTAACTCAGACATTGCTGCGTGGAGAGCACTTGCAGTCTGTGGCCTTACACTTAATAACTCACTAAGCATGAATGGGTTCAGTAATTCATTCCTTGTCTGGTGTGGCTGCTCAAAAACCTCATTAGGTTGAAATTTATGGCTTGTTCTCACAAGGCTGCGAGCACCTCCTGCAGGTTTGTGATGGCCCCATGCTCTTGCTGACCTGGGTTAAATGCTGCAGCCAGCTGAGCCTCACCAGGACCAGCACCTTCTCCTCCTGGGCTGTGCTGAGGTGGCTTCAGTCACATAGGTGTTGGGCTTTCCTCAGGATTTGGGTTGGGCTGCACCTCAAACTTGCATTTTGGTCTTCTGGGATTTGTAAGCTACACTCTTCTTTAGGTATCTGATATCACACAATTAATTGGGTGATTGGGAGGCTGGAGAATAAACAGATTATGACTTATTAAAAAAAAAAAAAAGCAAAACTTAAGCAGCTAAAGGCAATAGAGGATGCACATTAGAGGTAATTATTAGAAGTTTGCTTGCTTAAGGGTTTTTTGATAGACACCTGGACTCGGTGACAGTAGCACTCCCAGAGCTGGGGACTAGCAATGCTTCCTCTCCATCCTGAACTCATGTTCTCCAGCAAAGTGAGGCCAGAGTCAGTATTTCTGATGACTGTAAGACAAAATCATGAAAGGAAGGAAAGAAAACCTTGAAAACCCCCTCCCTCCATGACTTCATGAATACGGAGTGTCCTACAACCAAAGAGTGTGGTTGAGGGCACGACAGGAACAATAACCATGAGTTTGTCCATACACCAGAGTGTATCTGAAGTCCTCCCCTCAGCAGGGGGACAGCAGTGACATATGGAGGAGGACCAGCTCAACTTCTCAGCCCTTCCAGCTAAAATACAAGCTTTTACTGGCAAATCATGTTGCCCTTGAGAGACAGCAAGAAGAAACAGGTAGCAGTAAACAGTCACCAGGTTCTACCTACAGATGCTGATGCATCCCATGTTCAGTGTTGTCACTTGGTGCTGGGAAACCACAACCCTGGCTAGGAATAGATGTGGGCAGACAAGCAGTGACTCTTGAGGAGAAACTTGAGATCCTCCAGTAAAAAACATAAGGCAATTAACTTCTCCTGTGATTGGCTTTTGTGCTGTCCTCTTTGCTGTGTTTAAAGATGGGAACACCAAGTTGAGTGACAGGCTCTTCCTTCCTGCGCTGGGACCTCTTGCTATTTCCTTGCAGTAATCTCTAAAATTGGTGTTCTCAAAGAGCCTAAGGAAGTGAGAGTCCCAAAAGTGACATAAACATCCAGCCCCCCTGGGGAAGCTCAGACTAGACTGTCTCTGAACATGAAAGCACGGAGCCTCACAAACCTCCCAGGCAGAGATGTGGGCAGAAACACAGAAGGAGGGATGTGATTTATCCCAGGTAATTCACAATGTCACATGCAGAGCTGGGGAAAAGCATTTGTATCCTCCACCTCCCTGTTAGGCTCTCAGTCACTGAAGTATCCTTCCTCTCCCCCACGAACACAGAGACTGATTCTTCACTCACTCAAGCTCAATATAAATCAGGAGTGGTACCGTGCAAGTCCCTGGTGCTACTTCATGAGCAGGAGGAGAGCTGAGGAGTGTCTAATGCTTCCAGTCACCAGGGAGTTCTGCAGGAGCTGGATGCCTAAATGCCTTTGTGAATTGAGGCTCGAGTGTCTGCGTTCATTAATGAAGCAAAGGGGGAAAGAATAGTAGCTGTAATTAGAGCAAAAGGAATGCCAGGAAGTAGCTCCATGAATAGTCTCTCAGACAGAAAAAGATTGCCTTCAAGCTCACTGGTGCTCCTTGGCATGAAAGAGAGTTTTGTTCATTGGTGCGTGCAGCAGATTCTGCTCATGTGAGAACCAACATGCTCAGTCCTGCAGCCCTTTGGAGGGGGAATGTTTCACTCTGGAAAACATGAATGGAAAGCCAAGTGTTGGTCCTCATGGGAGAACATTTGCAGAGGCAGTGTCCAACGCAAGGCTCACTCTCTCCAGTGATGGGGAACAGGGACCTCCATCCAACAGGTGACTCACCCCCAGCTTTTGAAGTCTAAATGTTAAGGACTCACCTTCAACCCACAAGATGTATCAATGTGCAAGGGAAGAGACTGCACGAAGCTGAGCAGCCAGGAAAAAAAGTGACTCCTTGTGAGCAGTTTATGGGTGGGAGGAAAAGCTCCTGTGTTAGAAATGGCTCATCATGAGTCCATCACTTGGCCTGTTTAATGGTGAACATGGTCACTGCTCCACCAGGGGCAAACCATGAGAGTGCAAAGCAACACCTGCAGCTCCCCACATCCATGGCTGGAGCCTGGAATGCTTTCAAGAAAAAAACCTTCAGGAGAACATACCTTATCCAAAGGTCTTTTGAAGACATGCTTCCTTTAACATAATTCCTGTCATAGGTGTCTTTTGGACTCCTTGGGAATTACCTCCAAGATGGTGCTTGTGGAAGACAGACCCTCTGATCACCTGAAAGATAGAGACCAAGAGTGAATCACATCCAACCAGGTCACACCTAATCATGTTTCCTTGTTTGGAAAACCATAATGAAATACATTGTGGGCCAAACAATCTCTGGAACTACAACCACAGTACTGGTAGGTGACCTCTGCTTGGTAAGAGCCCTGTTTGTGTACACATACCCATCTTGGTAAGCTGATTGATAAATTTCTTATATTGATAAGTTTCCTGGCAATTATGATGAGATCAGTAGAAAAAAAAACAATTAGGCAACCAAGGGGCCTTCATCAGGAGAGAGCTTTGTACAATACAAGAGGAGTGGGAGCAGGATGATTTGCCCTGGACACAGAAGCCTCTAGTTTATTGTCATCTTGTCATGAGTCAACAAAGCTGTGAGGTGGGACTGAATGTTGACATCATTTTGAGTAGATACTTGCAATGTCTGAGATGCTGGCAACCAAGATCAATTATTTGGAAAGTTCCTGTGATCTTAGTGGCATAACCTGATTGGGATTCCACCAACACAACAAAGATCCTCAAACACATGGCCTAGGTTTATGTGTCAATCAGATGGCTTCAGTTACAAAGCAGGAAGAGTTCTTTGGAGCTTTCCCCAGGATGGCACCTGCTCCACCAGCTGATAACCCCATTCTGCTGGTCAAGCCTGTGCTGATGGGAAAAGCCACCCCTGCCATCAGGAGCACATCTTTGATGCTCATTGGGCAGAGCTGGGATGGGTCAGAGCTTTCCTCTGAACCTCTGATACGGTGGAAAAGCCAACCAGCCTTCCAAAATCACAGCCCTGCTTTGCATATGAAACAGGAATAGCACTACACAATGGGAAAGGATGTTCAGGAACAATTTCTCTAAATTTAGCTTAATTACTTAATTTTATATTCAAAATTAATAATAATGAATGGTAATTTTCCTTCCTGTTACCTTCTGAACAGAACCTGTGAATTTCTGAGGGAATTTGAATGTGGCTGGTGAGATCTAAATTTAGCTGCAGTAACAAGTGTCAGCCCTTACCAATCCCCACTCCAACCTGACAGCTCACCCTGGCATTTGTGCAGAAATCAGCACCTTCTGCTGTATTCCCTCCTGACCAAGCCTGTGGGATTGTTTGGGCACTCAAGGTTCTCCAGGTACGAGCAAAATGTGTGGATGAAACAGATCTTCCTAGAAATGTTCACCACGAAAGCATCTGCTTCAGAAACTTGTCACCAGGAAAGCTTCTACAGCATTTTAACCCACAGTTGGAGAAATCAAAACACTGCCTCTATATGCCTCTTTTTATTAGCTGTAATTTCTGTGCTTTTTGGCACCACAGACAAGGACAGATGACCTCACAGGCAAAGACATCATAAGTAGAGTGCATACAGTAAAGCAGATGGGCACTTTGCCTTCTGGATGCACAGAGCCAATTCTGGCTGCCCTCCACCAAGCCAGCACCCTCTGGAGGAAACACCAACAGTTTGCCCCACTGAGACAGCTCATGGGCAGGGGCTGGGGCTCAGCATGGACTGTGCATGGACAGCTAGTGTGCCAAACTGAGTGTCTACATGGGGAGCTTGCAGAGCCCAAGGCTGCAGGCGACACACATCCCACTTTTTCTTCTAGATTTAAGTGAAGTCTGCTACAACGTAAGAGGTTGATGGGTGACTAAGAGGGTGATGGACAAGCCATAGATCCTTTAGACTTCCCTGAGCATTTACATGGAAGTATAAAGCAACCAGTCTTGCTCGCAGACAAAAAGGTTAACTACCCCTCTCCCCCCAAAATGTGCAAAAATAGAGTATAAATACATACCGTCAAGTAGAGTGGGTTTTTTCCTCTTGCCTACACAGTAGATTATAGTTAATTAAACCTCTGCTCACATAAACAGAACAAGAAAGGATGTAAAAGTAATGAGCTGACAACACGGTCTGTATTATGTTGGGCTTCTAAGAGAATTTAATTTGGAGAAGAATTATGCACAAGCTGAAAGACAGTCCATTAAACTGAGCCAACTGTCTGGAAAGAGATAAAACAAAAAAAAGTGCTCTGCCTCCTGTGAAATAAATAGCACACAGCACCTTCCTCTGGCCTGATGGGTGGCGGGGCTAAACATGCAAAGGCAAGTGGGTAGGTGGCCCACGAGCCCCTGCCATGGGGATGAAGACCCTCATCACCTTCCTCCTGAAGGGAGGTGAGAACCGTGACAGCTACGGCAAGAGAGTTTGCAAATGTGACAGGATGAAAAATGCCTAAGTGGAGATAAATGTTGGTAACAGTTATTCTGGTAAAGTCCTGTCCAAGTATTGGATCCTGTGAAGATCTTCCTGTGTGAGGCACCAGGTGTCTGTGCTGAGCAGTTTCTGGTCCAAACTCATGTGTGGTCTGTAAAGGAGTGATGGTGCTCTCGGTCATGATTTGCTGTGAGAAATGTTTCCTTCTATTATTTTAATTATAGAATCATAGAATCCTTTAGGTTGGAAGGGACCTCCAAGATCATCAAGTCCAACCCTTGAGCCATTAGGGCTCTAAAGTCCTCTGCTAAAACAGATCAGAATCTGTCAGGGCTGGAAGGGACCACAAGGATCCCCCAGTTCCAACCCCTCTGCCATGAGCAGGGACACCTCCCACTAGATCAGGCTGCCCAGAGCCTCCTCCAGCCTGGCCTTAAAGACCCCCAGGGATGGGGCCTCAACCCCCTCCCTGGGCAACCCATTCCAGGGTCTCACCACTCTCTTTTAATCATAGGCAACAAACCAGCCCAGTCCATAGGAGGTAAATGGAGGTGGTCCTGTTTGTACCTACAGGGAGCAGCAGCTGCCCACAGCCCAGGCCAGGAGGTGTCACAGCCACCACTGGGCTGCAGGAACAACAAGAGGGCAGGAGACAATTGCCCCTTTGGCCACTTTCTGTCCCACAAACTTCCCCCAGGAGACCTGGGGACTCAGCTCTTCACACAAGTGCTGGATGCATGTGTTCTTCTCCTGGTTGCTGCTGGCATCTCCCTCTCCCTGTTGTATTCTCCTTGGGGCAACAGATACGTATTCAGCTTAATCAGCTTTTAAATAAAATGCCTTTTTTCTTTTTTTTTAAAATAAAAAAAGGCTCTGGGTTTAAAGTGATTTGTATTACCTATGGATCTCCCCTGAATTATTTAGCCTTGTGAGGTGAAAGGTTGTGTCACTTAATCTCTTCCCCACCCAGACCCTTCCCAGCAGCTGTAAAGACATAATCCCTACAAATGCTTCCTCTGAAACGTTTTGCTTAAGCCTCAGGGGGATGATGTTGATGAGAGCTGAGAAATTAAGGGATTTGTTTTCTTCAGTTCTGAGAAAACGGGGAAATAATTTTAAGCAGAATGAAACCATGATTTTTAATTCTCTAAGCAATTTTTTTCTTAAAAAAAAAACAAACAAACAAACTACTTTTAAATTCAGAATGATTAAAACTTTCCATGTAACATCCTCTCTAGACCCTCGTAAGATGAAGAGTTAAAATATTTCTAAATCAGTCTGATAAAACCTTAAAGCACACACTAATAAATGTAAGAAAACAAAACAAACACCACAAGCAGAGTTATTTTCAAGACCAATCTGTCACTCACCCCAGTGCTGCCTCTGGACAGGCTCATGGAGTTCAGGGCAGGTACTTTAGCTGCACTGAATTAAGTGAAAAAAAGAGTTGTTCCCTTTTGTCTCTATTGCTTTGCTCAGCACTTTTCCCTTTCCTGGGTTTTTGGACAACTTCAGGAGGACAGACACAAGGCACAGGCTGATGGTGTGTATCCTCCTTTAAAAAGCAAGGAACAAGCTGAGAAGAAAATCATAGAATCATAGAATCCTTTAGGTTGGAAGGGACCTCCAAGATCATCAAGTCCAACCCTTGAGCCAATAGGGCTCTAAAGTCCTCTGCTAAAACAGATCAGAATCTGTCAGGGCTGGAAGGGCCCACAAGGATCCCCCAGTTCCACCCCCCCGGCCATGAGCAGGGACCCCTCCCACTAGATCAGGCTGCCCAGAGCCTCCTCCAGCCTGGCCTTAAAGACCCCCAGGGATGGGGCCTCAACCACCTCCCTGGGCAACCCATGCCAGGGTCTCACCACTCTCCTGGGGAAGAACTTCTTCCTCACAGCCAGCCTGAATCTGCCCACTGCCAGCTTTGCCCCATTCCCCCTAGTTCTGTTGTTACTTGAGATCCTAAAAAGTCCCTCCCCAGCTTTCTTGTAGCCCCCCTAAGATCCTGGAAGGCCACAATAAGGTCACCTCGGAGCCTTCTCTTCTCCAGACTGAACAGCCCCAACTCTCTCAGTCTGTCCTCACAGCAGAGCTGCTCCAGCCCTCGGATCATTCTCGTGGCCCTTCTCTGGACACGCTCCAGCAGCTCCACGTCCCTCTTGTCCTGGGGGCTCCAGAACTGGATGCAGTGCTCCAGGTGGGGTCTCACCAGAGCAGAGTTTTGTGGATTGACAATAATCCTTTGGTTTCTGAGAATCACAAAAGTCCTTAAAGAAACACCAAACCCTACTGATGGTGCTTGGGCATTTAGGACTGTGCCTTGCAGGAGATCAGATGTCTGACGTGCAGCAGGTCATGAGAGCGTTGTGCTCCCCATCACAGGGGCTCTGGTTAAGGATATGGTGGGTGGGGAAAGATGACTGTGCTGCTGAAGATGGTTGTGTGAAGGACCAAGGCCTAGCTAAGGAACACACAGAATATCTCCAAGGGGG
>NW_008601188.1:9083-12950 GCF_000691845.1 Merops nubicus | reverse complement strand
CCCTATGATTCTATGATTCTATGACCTTGATTTTTGTGACTGCAATCTGAAACTTACTTCTTCAGTAGAATGTTGTATTTGGCTCAGATTTTGGCCTTGGTAGACTTGGCACTCTGAAAAATGTATTTATGAAGTATTCTTTAGACAGAGCAATTTATCGTAGTTTCTTGGGAAATCATTAAAATCTTGTGTGTACTTTTTGCTTGGTATTTACATATCGCTTTGGATATTGGCAATGCTAAAAACATCCCTATGAGTGGAGTAAGTGGCATCCAGCCTTATGTTAAGTTCCACCAACATCCTGTGGTTTCATCTTATGAAATCATTGCTAACAAAAAGAAAGATGAAATAAGGAAACTTAATTTTAATTATGAAGATGACATTTCTAAAGAAAAGGTAGAGTTATGCAACTTAGATTTCTGCCTACTACCCCTTTCTTTCAAAAGAAAGGTTTGCATCATCTCTTCCAGAACTCTGGCATGTTGTGGAGAATGGGTGCTGTGTAGTACTGCACCATGCTTCAGGATGGTGCTGAACCAGCCAGTCTCCTCAGCTGAACTGTGCAGACAGCAGGCAGAGCATGTACTGAGAACATGGCTCTCTCTCCTGGGGCGTGAGTTAGCCATGCCTTCCACAAAAGAGGATCTGCCCACTCTCTGCGCAGGACTGCTGCGTTTCTGGAAGGGAAGTGCTTTCCCTCAGAAACACCTGGGCATGTTTCAGTATAGTGCTGGCAGCACTGCGATCTGAGCAGTGCATCCAAGTGCTGCATGTGCTTACATGAGTCAAAAAAAGTTTGTTTCGTCTTTCTTCTGTCCTGTGTTCCGGTTTCCCTTCCTTACTGTTCATTGTCAGTCTCAGAAGAAGACAGTCCCATGTCTTCTGGATTTCCATTTTGTGGCGGACTTTGGACCTGCAAATACCACATTAAGCCTTTCCCTGTCTGGCATCCATAGAATCCATGGTTGTCTGCTGTTAAGGGTGTCCTAATCCTGATTACTTGTTTTTCATAAGACTCAACCATCTTTTACCTATTGCATTTTGAGCCTATTAGCCATATTTTTCTGCAAGATCACTGCACTATGGGGTCAGAATCATGCTGACGGACTACTGTTTTAACATTACTTCCATAAGAAACAAGGAAAAATGTACCACAAGTTATGGAATATATTCAAAGGGTCTTTCAGGTATTACTGAGTGCCATTGTTTACATAAAGATACAGAAAGCAATGTTTAAATTTAGTTATTTTAACAGTCTTTATTGATTAAGTTTTATAGAAAACATAATTAGCGTAAGTGGAATATAATTTCACAATATTCTGTATTTCATTATAGCACTATGGCTCTTATCAGTCTAGGACATCTATTCTAGCGCTACAAGGAAACTGTAGCAATTTGCTGTATTTCCATTCAAAGATCTGAGTGTTAATTACAAGCAGTTTAATGAATGAATCCCTTGTAGCTGTTAGTTCCTTTCTAGAAAGAAGTAGATTGTTAGGGCTTCTCAGAATGGTTCCCTTATGCTTAAAATATAACATTGCTACTAAAGCCTCCAAATTTTGCAACGACACCTGCCACTGGTTCTGTCCTCAGCCAGTACTGAGGCTCAGGGTCCCTGACTCCAAGACAGAATGTATGGATTGTAGGTATTAGATTAGTAGGTAATACTTCGTGGCTGTTACTGTAGGTCGAATGGATGGTGTAATCAGAAAGCAGTTTCACTGTTTTTCTGAAGGGCAGGAATTTCCAGAATGGCCTTAATAAGCAATAAGCAAGGCTCCCTACAGATAACACTCTTCTTTGTCCATGGTCTCCATGTTTGGAGAATCAATGGAGCTTAAAATATTTATCCTTTTCCCTTGCTTTTTGTAGCAGGAGTGTAATCCTCTTGATTTTACAGTGTGCCATTTTGAAAATGTTACTATGTCTGTTCCTTAGCCTCACAAAAATTTATTCAGACTGTGCACAGTCTCATAGGAAATGTCCTCTGAATTTTAACTATCATTTGTTTGTTTATTATGTAGACGTTTATTAATCTGTCCCCATTTTTTGTGGCAACCACTTAAAATAGAAGGGTTTTGTTCTGATATGCAAAAAGATGTTGTAAGAGAAAAATCCTGTGACTGCTTTAAAAATGTTAATTTCAACAAAAAAAAAAAAAAAAGATTTGCTAAGCAGGGAAGGAAAAAGTCCTCTAGGGAAAAACAACAGTCTTCTATTGGCTTTTTTTTTTGTTGTTTGGAAGCCTTGCTTTGACAGCAAGACAGGTGAATTAGCTGAAGGCTGTGGTATCTTGCAACTGTATCAAAAGTAGTGCAATCAATGCAAAAGGAGGAGAAGTATGCGTAACCTACTGGGTATCTTTGATAGACACATCTGCCCCGTGTACTTAAAACACAGGAAAGAAATGGAGGCCAGCAGTGTCGACGTTGTTTATTTGGATATATAGATGTATATATTTAGGAGAGTAAACCAGCTGAAATACAGGAAAACCTTTTGAATTCATAGTGTCATTATATTTCTAGTTTCCAGTTCTGTTTTCATGCCAGAATAACAAGTAAGGACCCAGTAAGAAGTAGGATAATACAGTGTTGGTAGTAGCACCTGATTTTTTTGTGAAGGATTTTGGGAATCCACCAAGCTCTGCAACCCCAGTGAGGTGTCCCACAAAGGTATTACGTGGTAAAAACAAGAAGGTGTATTTTCTTACAGAACTTTTACATTTTTGTAGTCAGAGATTGTCTTGTTCACTTTTGCATATTACCATATAACCATAACTGTAAAAACACTAAGCTTTTTTAAAAAATAAGCTTTAATTGACCAGGGCATCGAATGTTGGTATTGTTGCCCAACAGCCCTGTAGGGATCACACTTTGTTTACTTAGATACTGGCCTTTCACCTGTGATGGCCAGAAACCATAAGTTGTTTTCTAAATTCAGCTTACCTTTTCAGTTCCTTCCAGTCATGCTATCAGGGTGGTTTTTTTCTTTAAAAATCAAACACTGTAAATAATGCAGTAGCACTGAAAGTATTGTACATGTCCATACTTCATTTTAGAGTAGTAAAGTAACATGAGGTCTGTTGTAAATTACATTTTGTAATTAAATTTTTTAGTTACCTACTCTACTTTCTTACCATTGGAAATATTTTAATAACAGTACAAATTCTTTTACTTCTGAAAAATATTAAAATATTTATTTGGTCAAAGACATTCTGAATTGGGTAGGGTACATCTTCGTAGAAGCATGGAATCTTTTATTTCCATTGTAGGGATAGCTGTATATATATATATATATTTTTTTTTTTCCCTGTTGTGCTTTCAGAATGGAGGAGAGAGGAGAAACTAGAGTGACACCCTCACCACTTGCTTGGAACTTGTACCAAACAGAACACATGGAAATGTGGCTGAATGACACCATTTTACTTCTTTTTGGCCACTGCTAACAGGAATAACCTCACCCTATTTTTTACAAAATTGCTTATTGCTCTAAGAGAGGTAGCTGGAGCTTAGCACAATCCTCTCTTCTTCACCATATGGACTTGCCATTCTGTTTGTTTGCCTTTTTATGTCCATCCATTGTAATTGGAGTGTAAACATTTATCTTGAGCTTACGGGTTCTTTGTGGACAGAACCTAAAATTTACCTCTTTATACCACTGTATCCTGTTAAATTGTAGTCTCAAGCGGTTGTTCCAGTCTCAGAGGATTCTCGTGCATCAAGAAGCTAGTCTAAGCCCCTGAGGTCCCAGTGTATTGTCTTGATTCCTGTGCAAAAACTGTGCATTATTAAAAGCAGCTGGTCTGCACAGTCTAACCTTAATTCTTGGCATTCCCTGGCTTGTAACGTCGTCTTTTGCTATGCCAGA
>NW_008601188.1:0-9069 GCF_000691845.1 Merops nubicus | reverse complement strand
TTCCCTATTTTTGGGCTTATAGAGGAAAAGAAAGCATTCTGCAAGTGGAAAAAAAAAATCTGTAATGGCACTAGTCAAAATAAAAATATCTGTATTACACCGTTCTTTTGTAAATTCAGTTCTGTATGAGACCTAATTAATCTATGAATATATAAGTAGGGGGTTGATTACAAAGTAATTAAGAGATCACCTTTACTTCCCCTTTCCCAGCTGCTGCCAATCTGTCTAGGTTTATCTTCCAGAGCCTGCCTTCCTTTTTTTCATCTCTCCTACACTAACTTTCTTTTCTGCTTTGAAGAGCAATGTTCTTTCTGAAATTGGAGCGTGTAATTGCTTATTGTTAAGCCAACTCGTAACACTGTATTCTCAACAGCCAGGTACGGTTGGACCTTCTGTGGCCTATTGCAGTACTAGTGGATTATCATCAGCAATCCAGAGTGCGTTTGTAGTTGAAGATTGTGCAAATTTTCCTTGTACCATTGATTTGTTTTCATATAGCTGTTTTTGTAGCTTTGCTAGGAGAGATACTTTGACAGTCATTGTGAATAATTTTTGTTTCTTTAGTGTGTTATTTGAATGTGAAAAAATATCTTTCAGCTTTTGTCTAGGTAGAAATGGTTATGTTATGTTTAAAAGATACCTTCTGGTTGATATTTCTTCTGGATTTGTTTTTTCCCCCTTATCCCAGGAATACCAAGGAGCAACAGAGAAAAACAAGGAAAAAATTTGTGTCCTTGAAAAAAGACAAGAGAAATTGGTCCTTGAAAATGTTTCTGTGAAAAACACGTTAATGCAGGTTCAGAAGGAACATTCATCTCTCCTGGCAGCCTGTGCGCTATTGGCAGGTGCCCTGTATCCCCTCTATGGACGATCGTGTGCCATGTCTTCCCAAAGAGACTTTCTCCAGTATCAGGTCAACACTTACGAATTAGTGAACCAGAAGATTAGGAGCCTAGTTCACGCTCTCTCTGATGTAGAGACAAACAGTCAAGATGAAGCAAAAATGAAGAAAAGAAAATGCAGAGGGCTAATTCATGTGTTCCGAAGAGGTGTGATTGCAGTTTTGGCAGCTAACAGGCTTAAAGTTTTAGCCCAGTCTTCTAGTTCCCTCTTCTTCTGGGTAAATGGCTTCAAAGAAGGCGTTAGAATTCTAGTTTGTATAGGAGAATCCAAAGGCAAGCGTAATCTGTCAAGTAAGCTAATTGTTTTCTTCTTTGAAAAGCTTATGTCAAATTACGAGGTTAATGAATAACAAATAGTGATTTTACTAATAGAGTGTAAAGACAAATTTAATGACGTTTTGACAAATGTTATTTCTGGATTTGTGATTTTGGGATTTCTTGGCTTATGTAATTTCCCCCAAAAGAAAATGCTTAGTCTGTTAAGTATTTGAAAGAAAAGTTAAAACTACAGATGTGAACTCATAATGTTTGGCATTTGCAGTATACATTTCAGAATTAGGTGCTACTGCATCTTGGATGTGGTAAATATCTTGCAATGGTCCAAAATGACTGACCATCAACATTTTAAAAAAGACATTTCCTTTTCTTTATAATCACTTTTAATATCTATTTCCTACTAAAAATGCAAAAAAGTTGCTTTCTGATTCAAGTAAAACATTAGTATAGAGTTTCTTAATTTTTCTTTAGCGATTATGTAGTCTTCCTGTCCTTTTTAATTGCTAGCCCAGCTCATGCTACCCCCTACAAGGATAAATAGTATCAAAAATGCTTCCCAAACTAGAATATCCATCTACTTTTCTGTTCTAGTAGTTCTGGAAGCATAGAAGAATTAGTTTGTGGATTAGTGTTGGTCAGTTTCTGAAAGAGCTGGAGAGAGTAGTCTGTCT
The DNA here is from genome assembly GCF_000691845.1 of Merops nubicus. Taxonomy (NCBI): domain Eukaryota; kingdom Metazoa; phylum Chordata; class Aves; order Coraciiformes; family Meropidae; genus Merops; species Merops nubicus. The sequence goes on along the minus strand of NW_008601188.1, from coordinate 7,220 downwards.
TATCTAAGTTACACAGTTTGTTAGCTACAATTCTGTTTCACAGGTTGTGAAGAGGAACAAATTCACTGTGTTGAAGCACTCAGATGGTTTACCAGTTCCAACCTCCTTGCTGCAATAATCAGTTCTGTCAGTGAATTACAGGATGTTGTTAACAAAACAGGTAATTTAAAATGTATATTCTTGTAGTAGAAGATGAAAAAATAAAACAGTTAGTTACATTGTTTCCCATTTCTAGGATTTTATCTAGACTATCCTGGGTCAAATCTCTGCAGAGATTTGTTGGAACTGACTAGTTTTCTTTAATTGGTGATGTGTTAGTTTATAATTTCGATATATGCAGTCATGGAAATAGAAGGCTGGAGGGTGCTTCTAGAAAGCACAAAATCAGTTTTTCCTGCTTGGTGGTGAGATAAAAATACCCAAACAAAACAAGACATTACACCACACCAATAGGTATTTGGCTAACCTGTTCTTAAAAGCTTCCAGTCAAGTGATATTTACAAGTTTTCTAGTTATCTTCTGCTGTTCTAATAGTTGAAAAGCATTTTACTGATATTCTGCCTAATTTTTTTCCATAAAGAAAATCTACATAATTTCTGTCTATTTGATCTGTATCATTGTTAAGTGCAGGTCCTCAAAATGGCACATATTCAACCTGGGACATTGTTGCTGCTGGCTGAAAGGAAATAATTTCCTATTATGTTTTATATTTTATGAATCTTAAATTTTAAAATCTGGAAAACACTTGAATTTCACAGATACTGTTTTCATCTGGTTTATTTGCTGTCTTGTGTTTTTTGAGAGAGAAGTAAAGCCTTCTCGATTTACACCATGTATACCAGTCCTTATTGTATGCTTCTACTGCATTCCATCTCTAAGTATATGCTCTGTTAGATTTATGGCTAGATTCCCTTATTTTCTCAATCTCTCCGTGTACAGAATTCTATTGTTCCTATTGAAAATTTTAGTGCCGTTTTCTGGAAATGTCACCTCTTGATTCCCAGCCGTTAACTATCTTTCTTAATTTTTTATGCAGTGAGTACTGATGTAACTCACTTCTGCATTGCTGTCATCTTTAGTTCTTTGGTATCTGGTAGTTTCAAAGTCCCAGCAATTCTGCCACAGAATAAAAGACATTAAAGGAAGAATCATTTATATACATAAAGGGAAACAGCAGGACAGGGAGAAGGTGATACGTTTCCCAGAAGCCTGAAAAGTAAACTGGTACCAGAAGTCTGCCAATGTATCGAAAGTGTTCCGGTTCAGTTTCAGGTGTTCTCTTTGAGAATTTTGTTTTCAGTAACTTAAATTTACATCCTTACAAAACACAGTTTGAACTGTGTTTCTGAATACTTACAGCATTCATACTGCAGGTATTGCTGTGTATAGGATGTTGAGTAAGAACTATGAATCGAAAAAGAATCAAGAGAAACTTTAATGTAGTGTCAGTGTGCTGAAACGACCAGTTAGAATACTCTAAACCTCACAATACTTTGGTGGTATTGAAGAATATGAGAATTCTGCTGGACTCTGTTTACTTGATACCTCTGCACTCAACAGTTTTGATTTTGAGACTTAGGAAAAGCCATGCTGAGTATGTTATGACTACAGTGAGTTTGTAGTTTCATAGCTTATCTCTATTTTAAGTCATTTTCACAGAACCTCAAGATCTAACTGCTCCTGTATTACTTAGAATTCTGTTGCTCATAGGATCAAAAGTCTCCCAAGAACCTTTGGTTCAAAAAATAGTAATAAATAATTTCAAGTTTTACATGAAATTTCCAGAACTATTGAAGTGATAAGGCTCTGAAGGAATATATTTGAAAGGAAGCCTGCATACTTAGGAAATTATTTTATGTTCTGTAAGTCATATTTCAAATAGGATTTAAACTTTCAAACTGACATAAAGGGGTTTGAATTTTTTTTTTTTTTAAATGTATGTAGGCAATCTGAGAGATGTCTGCTCTCCTCAAATCTTGAAATAATGGCAGTTCCAGATTAGACTGCACATCACAGGAGAGAGTAGGCACAAGACTGTGCTATCACAGAATCAAAGAATGGCAGGGGTTGGAAGGGACCTCTGGAGATCTTTTACTCCAACCCACCCTGCCAAAGCAGGTTCACCTAGAGCAGGTTGCACAGGAATGTGTCTAGGTGAGCTTTGGAAGTCTCAAGAGAAAGAGACTCCACAACCTCGCTGGGCAGCCTGTGCCAGGGCTCTGTCACTGTCGCGAACCGGTGCCCAAAGGTCACCGATTGTCAGACCATGGCGATTTGCCTCTTGAAATAGAGAGGGTCTCAGACGAGACTGAGGTGTTTACATGGTGCTCGTCTCCCGAGGGTAGGTCACCCTCAAAGAAGTTTTTCACTACACTTGTGTTCTAGTTTGTTCCTGTTGTTCCTTGTCCTATTGTTGCGCACTGCTGAAATGAGATTGGCCCCATCCTCTTGATGCCCAATGTTTATGTATTTATAAATATTGATAAGAGCCCCCTCTCAGTTGTCTTTTCTCCAGGCTAAACTGCCCCAGGTCTCTCAGCCTTTCCTTGTAAGAGAGATGTTCCAGTCCCCTAATCATCTCTGTAGCCCTCCACTGGACTCTCTCCACTAGTTTCCTGTCTCTCTTGAACTGGAGAGCCCAGAACTGGACACAGTACTCAAGATGTGGCCGCACCAGGGCAGAGTAGAGCGAGAGGAGAACCTCCCTGGACCTGCTGGTCACCCTCTACTTAAGACACTCCAGGAGACCTATGGCCTTCTTGGCCACAAGAGCACACTGCTGGCTTATCATTAACTTGTTGTCCACCAGGGCTCCCAGGTTCTTCTCCGTGGAGCTGCTTTCTAGGAGATAACTCCTAACCTGTACTGATGCCTGGGGTTATTCCTCTCCAGCAGACTCTACGGTGGGCATTGTTGAACTTTATTAGGTTCCTCTCCACCCAACTCTTCATCCTGTTTAGGTCTGGCTGAATGGCATCACAGCCTTCTGGTGGGTCAGCAGCAAACTTGATGAGGGTACACTACACCAGGTGAATGAATATGTCGAACAAGACTTGCACCCGTTACTGACCTCTAAGGAACTCCACTAACTACAGGCTTCCAACTAGGTTCTGAGCCACTATCACAACCCTCTGAGCTCTGTTTTCAACCAGTTCTCAATCCACCTCACGGTCCACTCATATAACACTCACTTCTTCAGCTTACTGTGAGGATGTTATGGCAGACAGTGTCAAAAGCCTCTCTGAATTTGAGGCAGACAACATCCACTGGTGTGTCCACTCATCTACACAGCTAGTCCCACCATCACAGAAGGCTATCACATTTGTTAAACATAATTTCCCTTTGGTGAATCCATGCTGACTATTCTTGATAACCTTTTCCTCCACATGCTTTGGAGATGACCTCCAGAATGAGCTATTCCATCACCTTTCCAGCAATGGAAGTGAGTCTGACTGGCCTGAGATTTTCTGGGTCCTTCTTGCCCTATTTGAAGACTGAAGTGTCATTGGCTTTCCACCAGTCCTCAGGCACCTCTCCTCTTCTCCATGGTTTTTCAGAAATGATGGCGAGTGGCTTAGCAATAAGATCAGCAAGCTCCCTCAGCACTTGTGAGTGCATCCCATCATGGCCCATGGATTTGTGGGTGTCCAGTTTGCCTAAATGATCTCTGACCGAATCCTTCTTGACCAAGGGACAGTCTTCCTTCCTCCAGACTTTCTCTCTTCGCTCCAGGGTCTGGGATTCCTGAGGGCTGGTCTTATCAGTAAAGGCTGAAGCAAAGGCAGCATTCAGTCACTCTGCCTCCTTTGTGTCCTCCCTCACCAGGGCACCCACCTCATTCAGCAGTGGGCCCACATTTCCCCTAGTCTTGCTTCTGCTATGGGTGTACTTGAAGAAGCCCTTCTTGTTATCTTTGACATCTTTTGCCAGATCCAAAAAGGTCTTAGCCTTCCTAATTGCATCTCTATGTGCTCTGGCAACATTCTTCTATTCCTTCCAAGTGGCCAGTCCCTTTTTCCACATTTTGTAAACTTTCTTCTTCCTTTTTGAGTTTTCCCAGAAGCTCCTTGCTCACCCATGCAGGTCTCCTTGCCTCCTCTGCTTAATTTTTGTACTGATAGGGATACACTGATCCTGAGCTTGGAGGAGGTAGTGCTTGAATATTAACCATCTCTCTTGGGCCTCTACCTTCTAGAGTTCTAACCCATGGGATTCCTCCAAGAGGTCTTTGAAGAGGTCAGAGTTAGCTCTCCTGAAGTCCAGGGTTGCAATCCTACTTATTGTCCTGCTTTTTCCTCACACGATCCTGAACTCCACCATCTTACAGTCATAGTAGCCAAGGCTGCCCCCAACCTTCTTTATTCACTAGCATACCTCTCAGCATTGGCTCCTTCACCACCTGTGTCACAAAGTTATCATCAATGCACTGCAGGAACCTCCTGGACTGTGTGTGCCTCACCGTGTTGTCTTTCCAGCAAATATCAGGATGATTGAAGTCCCCTGGGAGGACCAGGGAATGTGATTGTGAGGCAACTTTCATCTGCCTGTAGAAGACCTCAATGACTTCCTTTTCCTGATTAGGTGGTCTGTAGCAAGCACCGACAACAGTGTCACCTGTATTAGCCTGCCCTTAATTCTTACCCATAAGCTTTCAATTTGTTCTTCATTCGCTGCCCAAGCAGACCTTGATACATTCCAGTTGCTCTCTCATATAAAGAGCAACTCCACCATCTTGCTTTGCTGGTCTGTCTTTTCTAGAAGTGCGTAGGCATCCATGACAGTGTTCCAGTTGTGCAAGTTATCCCACCATATCTCTGTACTTGTAGTGAGATCACGGCCCTGCAACTGCACCTAGATCTCTAGTTTTTCCTGTTTATTTCTCATGCTGTGTGTGTTGGTGTACAGGCCACTCAGAGACTTAATCAAGCGTGCAGGTCCCTGGAGATGTGCAAGAGGAACCACTGTAGTCATGTACACCCTTGAGGTGGTTTGACTTCTGGCTCCCATCTTCGAGGGCAGCTAAGGAACGTTTGTCACTTCTCTGGTTGGCCTCACATATTCTCCAGTTGGATGCAATGGCATGAGCATAGCCATCTTGGACCTTGCCCCTGTCTCCTTCAGTTAAAAGCCTGCCTCACCAAGCTGGCCAGCTTGCTGCCAAAGATTCCCTTGCCTCATTGAGGCATGTGGATTCCTTTCCTCACTAACAGGTTATAGTAATCAAAGAACATCCCATTGTCATAAAACCTAAAACCCTCTACAATGGATTTATTTGTCTGTTTCTGGCTGCCCACTTTCCTCTAAGTGCTAAAATGGAAGAGAAAATAACCTGGGCACCAGTGTTTTTTCACTTCCATCTCTAGGCTTTCCTGTCTGCCTTGATTCTGCCCAGGTTCTGGCTCACAGCATCATTTGTGCGCATGTGGAAGAGTAGCAGTGGATAGTAATGGGTGATCTTGATAAGTTGTGGCACTCTCTCAGCAATGTCTCAGATTTTAGCTCCTGGGAGGCTGCATACCTCTCATGACTGCCTGTCAGGTCAGCAGATGAATGCCTCTTGCCCTTTAAGATGGAGTCAAACATCACAAGTGTACATTTTTTCTCTTTATGGTATCCACTACATGCTGCTGTTGAAGTTTCTCCATGTAGATCTTGCTTCTAGGTGTCTGCAGATGTTAGAGCTTCGTGTCTTGTTTTGGTGTTGGTGTTAGAGGGTGGAGGATGAAGCAGTCATACTTTTTTTGGTCACTAGGGACCATGCTGTCTCTTTCTCAGTGGTCTCCTTCTTAGCGCCTTTAATGGTGCATAGCCTTATGACTGCTACTTGCAACTCAGCCATCTATCTAGATATAAAATATGGAATGATTCAATGTCTTAAAGATGGCTAGTTTCTGAGGAACCATTTGAGGCTGTTGAAAGATACCAAATAGAGATCACTCAGATAACACTGGAACTTGTGGGCTTTTGTGCTCTGGTGGTTTGATGTGCATTTCTTGAGCTTTTAACTTTAAAGGAGTGATTTTGCTTTAACATTCATGATCATTTCCTTGCTCATTGGTTTGGTTCTCATTCCAGTGCCTTGCAATAGTCTCTTAGCTTCAATTTAAATGCAAGTTTGTGAAAACGGGATTTTTTGGAAAAAAAATCTGTACAGCAGAATCTCTAGTGCAGTAAACCAGAGAAAGTAGAGGTCAGGCTTCTGAGTACAAATATCATCAACTGTTACAAACACAGAGCTTTTGAAGCTTAGCATGAAAAATTTAGTCTTGTGTGGTTCTACCAAGTTCATCTTGCTGACAGAATTATTTACACTGTTTTGGTGAAATAAAACATTCTTCACTGGTCAGTGAAGTAAGATTTGTCACTTCACATTGTCTTTTTATTTATGTGTTTATAAGAATTAATTGCTTTTGTGATATACCTGTGTGTTAATAATTTCTTACTTCCCAGTGTACACCATTTAATGCTTTTATTGTAATTCCTTGATCCTTTATGGGCAGGTACTTAAAATATATATACTTAAACTGTATTCTCCTCCCAATTACTTGTGGAATTGTGTTATTTTCTCATTTTGTTTGTCAAAGCAGACAGTAATTCGCATAAATATATTTCTGTGTATTTATTCCAAACTGCTCTTCATAAAAAAAAAAATAAGCAGAGGTGATTGTTTGCTTTTTTTTATTCTCCATCCCAAGAAAGTGCCTTGAGTTGTGGATGCTGAACTGTACTGAATAACAGGAATCCTTATGATGAAGTGGAATGATAGTTTCAAAATGGTACAGCACAACTGCCTGAACTATCATTATTTAATTTATTCTTACTACAGTGAATCTGGAGATTCTAGACACTGGGAAAGGGGCTGCCATCCTAGGTACTGCAGATATGGAGAAATACTGTGTATTCTGGTAGGCAACAATCTCATGTAAAATGAGATATCAGGTGGAAATGATAAGAAATATGAAGGAACAGTAACTCATTAACAGTGTAATTGTTTTGATATTTATTAAAAATAAAGGCAAAGGAGAGTTTTTTTAGAAAGTTTTGGTGTGATCTTTCATGGAAGGCAGTTCAAATATTCTATTTTAATTTTAGTTTAACTAAACCTTCAAATACATGCATTGTGATGGGAGAAAAGAGATGATCTTTGAAACTGAAGGACAGGTAGGACACAATCTGCGATAAGTGTTAAGATGATGTGCCTGGTAAGGTCATGGAGCAGA
>NW_008601187.1:0-80907 GCF_000691845.1 Merops nubicus | reverse complement strand
ATTTAAAATATATATTTTATTTATTAAATATTTTAAACCGCCTTTTGAACAGTAACGATAGCAGCATGAGTTATCCTTTATTTAATTGTGAAGCCCTTCAAGATCATTATAATGAGGGACTAAAAGAAGATAAACCTGCCAGGATGGGAAGGATTCAATCTGTCTATAGGTGTATGAGAAATGGAAATAACTTTCTTATTTTTCTAACCTACTTAAGGTTGTGTAGGTATCCTGACTTTTCACAACTGTAAAATGTAAATAACCAGTTTTTGCCTTTGAATACGTTATCTTCTACTTGATTGCTGTCTTAGTTTTCCTCTTGGAAACATGTAATTTGGGAAAATGAAACTCCAATAGGATGCTGTCACTGACATGAACAGGGAAAAGTCTACATTGCAATGAAAGCTTCATTGCTTCTAGGAAATGTGTCATGAAAAGTGAAAAACTGCAAAATGTTAATGCCATATCTCACCCCATCACTTACTGGTATGATGGTAGCTGACTGTGTTTAAAAACAGTGTTATGTAGCTGACCTAGCTGGGATTAGGGGCTGCTTAGGCTTGAAATCCTTTCCTGCCCTCAAACTACCTTCGGCAGAAATTCCTGTCTTGCTCTCATTGTGGCTCATTGAGTAACTAATAAGTGAATTAGACAAATTATAAATTTGGACATTTCTCTGTGTTGGGTTTGTGCCTGTTGGGGTTTTGTTGGCAGAGGAGAGGGCTGCTGGCATGTTTCCTATAAGAAGCTTCAAGAAATTGTGTCAAGTTTGATGTGCTTCTGTCCAAGACTAAGCTAATCAGTGTTTCTTCAATAACATATATAAGATGGCAAAACTTGTTGGGTGGATCCTTCTGTTTAGGAGGAGTGGGACCTGAGACAACCATGTGGACACTGAATTTGGTGAGGAAGGGGTTGGGGGAGCTGTGCTACAGCAGCTATTCCCTTTTGACCTGTGATGATACGGTAGGCTGAGCCCTTGCAGCCCTTGGAGATCAACAGTGGGGCAGAATCCCATCTGCAGCCCATGGGGGACCCCCTGCTGGAGCACAGAACTGCTCCAGAAGAAGTCAGTGACTCTGAGGGAGGCCTGTGCTGGAGTGATCCTTTGCTGGGAGTGCCATGGGAGGTGGAAGGGATCCATGCTGGTAGAGGTTCATGGGGGACTGCCGTGGGAGGGACACGACATTGCCGCAGGGGAGGACTGTGAGGAGTTTTCCCCCGGAGAAGGAAGGAGTGGCAGGAACAACAAGGAGCAGACTGGGACTGACCACAGCCCCTTTGCCTCCATCACCTAGGCAAGGAGGTAGGAGAGCTGGCCCAGGGAAGAGGGGAGAGGTGAGGGGAAGGGGTATTTAAGATCCAATTGTATTTATCACTGTCCTACTCTGATTCAGTTGGTGAATTGTTGGTGGTTTCGTTTAAATTAAGTTGATTTTGTTTCCCTAAGTGAAGCCTATCTTTTGCCCACAACTGTAATTGGTGAGTAAGCCCTCAGCTGTCCTTTGTCTTCACCCTTGAGCATTGTTGTATTTCCTCCTCCCCATTTCACTGGAGGGGGTAGGAGTGAGTGAGTGGCTGCATGGTGTTTAGTGCCAGCTAGGTGGGCTTAAACCACAAAACTAATCCTCCTTTTTGGTTGAGGGATCCTCTCATTTTTTGGTTTCACAGTGGAAATGACATTCTTTAGGAGTTCTCTGTTCTTTTTTGCCAGATTTTTTTAATTTTTAAGGTTTTTCTGCTTCTTCACATGCGCTTATTTATGTGACAACTTTTTGGGTACCTGTCCAAGTATTTTTCTGTTCGTACAATCTGTTGCTGGCTATGGATTTCCCTCTTAGTCCCATCATGTATCTGTTTGGAATACTGCCAGTTCTGCCTGTCAGTGGATGATGTATTTCTAGAAGTACCAGCTTCAAAGCTCTTGTATGAGATAACACCTCTTACAGAAAGAACAATTGACAGTAAAATAAAATAAAATACATGATGACTGTAAAACCTTTTCTTTCTGAGCTGACAAACATTTACAGTGCACTCTCATGTCTTTTAAAAATGGTATTAATTCTATGTTTTGGTAAACATTTCTATATGATGACATTATAAGCATGATGGTAGTGGGTCTGTGTGTTTAGGCAAACTAATTTTTACAACTACGCTTAAATCATCGTGGCTTGATCGACAGATCTTACAGTTGACTTAGTGTTGCTTTCAGGACCATTTTGATAATTTTTGCTCATGCAGTGGGAGTTGAAGTCCATATTGTGCATGAGTAGTAACTGACTAACATCTGTGCTTGCTAAGCATAATGTGTTATAACTTGATTAGGCAGTATGAAAGGAAAGAGAAATCTGGGCCCAAATCAAAATACTTGGTGAGAAATGCAGCGGTTCAGTCCGCGTTTGAGGAGAGAAAAAAAAAAAAAAAGGTAGACTAAGACCCTTATTTTATTCTTCACTGATTTTTTTTTTTTGAAGTCTCAAACACTTAATAAAATGTCAATAACTGTAGTGCAAGAAAACAAATCATCCAGCTGTAGATTTACCACTCCTGTTCACTTCTTTAGTTAGCTCATTTCAATAGTACATGCACCTAATGGCTTCAATATCAGATTTAATATGGAACAAATGATACATGCACGAATGTGACTCTCTGCACAGGATCTCCCTGTCCTTGTGGGTTAATTGTGTAGCACAATTATTGCTAAGAAATCAATTTGTCTGTAACTGCATGGACTTGGCTTTTAGCATTTTTCAAGACTAATTTGAAGGAGGTAATATGTTCATTGAAAAGAATGGATTTAATTCTACGTTTTCTTAAGCTTCTCTCCAGGCAACTGCCTGACAGTTTAATAATGATGGGATATCATTTCATATTCTGCATTAATATTTTTAGCACCAGTGTTTCTAATGATTGTCTTTAGTAATCACTCTGTGAAGATATTTCCTGAAATACCTGCTAGGTAAAGTTTTGGAGTTTTTTTCCTTTTCTTTTTTAAAATTCTTTTCTTTTAAGACGGATGTTGCTGTTCAGAGTAATTCACACAAATAGCTATTTTTAAGTTTCTAAAGAGCAGGTGCATTTCTGGAATACTATTGTGTGCTGTCCAGACCATCTTTAGTTACTCAACAGCCATGAGGAAAAGAAGTTTGGTTTGCTTTACCCTATTAATATTCTTGAAGGCACAATGGAGGTTCTATTTTCACCTTACAGATCAGTTCATTTTATTCTTATGAACTTGAACAGGGTCATCCTCAGATGTGAATATTTTTGTTTCTTCCGGGGTTACTTCTTAAATGAATCTTTGGCAGAAGTGGGTGATAAATGTTCTTGTGCTGCCTGTAGAACCAAGGCTTCATGCAGGTATGTGTTCCTAAGCCTTGCTTCAATTATGGACCTAGTATAGCTGGTGAATTGTTAGAATCTCTGGCAAAAGGCATTCATGTCAGACAACAAGGGGTTCACACAGGGAGCCTAGATGAAAGGTTAAATCTTTGTGCTGTGGTGGTGCTTTCTGGAAGATAAGAAAACTCTCCCTAGCTAATACAACAAGCTGGAGTGAGTAGGAAGCCCATTTTCAGTGTATAGCATGTAGAATTTAAGCTGTGCAAATGTCATTGGTATTAGTGGAATAAGTACATCTCAGTCTGTGTGCATTTTCCAAGAGCCTTGTCCTCAGCTGTCTGCTGTCAACATGGAGAGACAGAGCTGAGCAAAGAACATCTATGTATGCTTCGCAGTGTTGGTTGACAACCTCCCATCTTCTTAGTCCACTTGCCTTGGTGACAAGTGGCATCAACTGTGACCTTTACAAGCAACTGTTTTTCTTTTAACCATACTTGGAAGTGCTCCTGAGCGATACTGAATACCAGTTCAGGTATGAAAATATGATCAGATCTCTAACTCTGTGAATAACCCCATTGATAAGTCAGGTGCAGTATTCAGGGTTTTGGAGGTAAGAGATGGCAGTAGAATGTCAGTTTGAAAAGCTGCGTTATGAAGCTGTTCATGTTAGCCAGATGGGAGGCTTTCTGATGTTATAATTAACGTGTTTTTCAAGGATAGGAACTTTGTGTTGTTTTTACTAGCAATAATGACTTCTAAAATATACTTGCATGCCTACAAAAGTTCCCATTTGAAATTATGCTTATTTTCATTCAGTTTTTTTTTTTTTTTTCCTCTGGGACAATTGGATCCTGCTTACTTTGTATTGATTCATCTCATCCAGACATGGCTCTCCTTTAGGTATGCTTTCACTGAAAATATAGAGATATGGAAGAAAGAGGCACGCCTATTGGAGCTTCACCAGTTTTTATTGGTGCAAAAGTACAGATGAGGTTGCTAAAAGTATACCACACACTCGTAGCCCTTGTGTACTGTGCTACATGTATAGGCTTGCCTTCTGAGAATCATGTCTGTTTAGTCCAGTGTACTCAGTTTGTGCATAAGTTTTGCACTTCTGCCTCTGTAACTTCTCTTCCCTTCCTCTTTTAAATTGTCTTTTCTGATTGGCTTCAAGTTGTGAGTTTAGAAAGCTCCCAGAGGTCCCGTATCTATCATATTGGATGGTTTCATGTAGATACCTAGTATAACCCAGACCATCTCAAATGTAAGATACTTGTGCTTTGGCACGCAGCCTGTGCCCACTGTCCCCTGCTTCTGAGCCGGTGGTGTTTCGCTTTTCCCAGCAGTAGTAGCTAACTGCCATCCTTTAGGTTGCTTCCCACAACAGGAGAAATAATTACTGTTGAGACTTATTTTTTTGAGGTTAGTGTATTTTATGTATTGGAATAGCAAAATTTATGTATAGCTGTTTATTAGGATAAGTTCTAAGTGAGTACTTCTGCCATAAGAACTGATTTGAACTGCACACAAGGCAAAGAGCACATTTTCCTTCTTCTGACATAAAGTTGTTTGTAAGGATGACAAAGTTTTATATAGCTAAACCCTGTAAATACCCTTTAGCAATGTGGACCATCTTCCTATCTGAAGAAATACCAAATTTCGGTGGTGCTTATCATACTGAAGTATTTTCCCTATCTCACTTCCAAACTATTTTCTAGCCACTTTGACTTTGTTTTTGTTTCTCAGGTATGTGTAACCACATCACACTTAACCTTCCTAGAGTTACATTAAGCCTTTTATATATAATTTCTGTGTGTTTATTTGACCTCATTTCTCTTCATATTCTGTTAATTATGACAGTCTAAAGATTATTCTGCAGTATTTCTCTTCTAATATTGTTTTCATGTAACTTATTACTCGTGTAACTTCTTCATATACAGACTAACCTTCATCTAAGCCCATCTTTAAATATGTTATGTGTGGTACTAAGGTAACTGAAAAAAAACCACCTGTATATAAATTTTTAACATTTAGTACCGTATGAGCTGAAAGACTAATTGTGCTACTGTTGTTTCAGTCTCTTCTGTGTAACATCACATTTCTGCAGTAAGATCATTTACAAGCAATAAAGAACAGTGAAAGTGGGCAAAAACTGAGAACTCACTGGCTAAAACTAAACCTCTAAATCTATATCTAAACAACTACAAAAATTCCCTAGTTTTTAAAGCTGAGGAGCTATTCTTGGAAGTCACCAGAGAAAAAACTAATTTCAAATCCAGGCACATTTTATTTAATGCTCTTTTATTGTTAGGAAGTGAGGGGTTAGGATCTAAATTTTTATCTTACTAAAATGCCTGTTTTGATGAGTTTTGTCAGTATTGTCTGTGAAATACTGACGTATGAGGTCTTTTGTTAGTTTACCAAGCAGTTACTGCTGTCTCATAATCACTTTTAAATAATTAAGAGTGTGGGCGACCTCAACGTTGGCACCCAAGGTTTGTGCGTGTGCTCTGCTGGTTATGTTTTAAATATGAGTCTTGCACTTCTGGGAGCTTGATTTCTGCTTTTTAACTGAGATACTTTCTTCCAGTTCTCTTTTCGTGCACTTCCTGTTTTGTGCTTTCTTTTCCAGACACCACCGTTCTGCCAATGGAACCAAGTGGCAACAGCACACCTGCACATCTGCAAGACAGTGCTGCTTAACTTAGCAAATGAGAGTTGTGCCATACCGATGTTTTTTTATTACAGGTGCCTTCACTAAATATGAATGAGGACTTTTTATTTAGCACTGAAGGGAGCATTTATGTCCACCTTGTGTCTCCTAGTGGATCCCAGTGGGTGGAGTATGTGTAAGGAAGATACACCACATTGACTAGAATGCACAGAGCCAAAGTTGTGCAGCTTGCAACTCATCCCTGTCCAGTGTGAAAACAAGAGCCATTCACTGTCCCTACTCAACTTCATTCACATTTCAAGGAAAACAAGGATGGAAACACTAATATGAAGCTGTTTTCCTAGAATGGTGTTTAGTTTATCCTTCTCAAGTGATACAATTCTCTTGTTTATCTTTTGAAGGTTAGGAAACATGAAAGGAATAATTTTAAAAGCCATGCTGTTAGACAAAAAGATAACCTTACAAAATAGCTTCTTTGGTGCTGATGGAGGTAAGTACCAGCCTCCAATTATAGTTAAAAGTCTATCAAGTGGCCCTTGTTGAATCTTCCTACCTCCCTTGGTGCCCATTATGTTAGTCACTTGTCAAAGTTTAAGTCCTGTAAAGAACTACCACCTATTTGTGTCTGGAGAGTTGTTTCCTGAGCACATGCACTACTGATGCAGATGGTGATCTATGCCTGTAAGTTTTTTCAACATGCAAGTAGTAAATCAAATATAATTTTTAAAGTTAATACTAAAAGTATTAGTGGACTAAGAGTAGACAAGATTTTTTTATTCTTTCTCTCCTTTACGGAACCAGCAGTTTTCAGTAACTACTAGAAACATTGTTTCTTGCTCTCGCTTGTCTGAATGGCCATCTATATACCACTGGACAATTTTTATTGCTCTTAACTGTTACTAACACTAATCTTTCAGGCCCCTATTAATTTTTTGAGTCACTATCACCCCAGAGTTTTGCCACTGGAATTCTGGGTCTGTAGATAGGAAACTATCTGGAAACTTTTGTCCTTTTCTAGAATATGCCCAGCTGGGAGCTTGACACCTGGACAATTTATTCAGCTCAATGCCAAAGTTGATTAGCTCCACAGTCAGGGATTGTGGAAATGGAAGGCATCAGAGAATCATTTATCATTTCTATCAAAGCTTTTTATGGAGTCAGCACTGTGCTGTAGAGCGTTCAGATACTGTAGAGTCAGTGTTCCAACATAAGACTCTCCGAGCAAAAGGTCTTCAGCTGACTCTACCACCTGATTACATTGAGATAAAATTATTACAGTAGTGTATTTCATGAACTGTGCAGTTCATTAGCAATGCAGTTTTAATCCAGTAGCACAGTAACTTTGAGAACTGTGAAAATTTCACCTTAACTTGATATCTCTGCCACCTTAAATCCTGGCTATGCCTATGGAGAGAGACAGATGAGATTTACTAGTAGCTGGCAGGGGAATATGTGAGATATGGTACAAAGTTAGCTAATAGGGAAGTTTAGGGATTAAACTAAACCTTTCCAATGGTCTCATCCATTACTCGGTGAAAGAGAAAATGGTATATTGTGCACACAGCTTGAATACACTAATCAACATTTTTTTCTGGGTGAAAACTGCACTAATGAAAATATATTTCAAATGACATATGATCTGGAAACACCATTGTGTGTGTCTAGGCCAGACAAACTTATTCTCAACTTAAGGAATGGGAACAAACATCAGCTGTATCTCCAGCCATGCATAAATAGCTAAATAAATCAGATGCCTTGCTAAGGGTTTCCAAGGTGTCGGTGCACATCATCTATTTTGATTCAGAGAGGTAGCTGTCAAGTTACTGTGGTCTCCAGATGACTTACCGAGTACCAGTGGGTGCCTAAAGCACATCTTCAGTGCTTGTACTTGTGTTGCCATGGGCAGAATGACCATTAGTAACTTAAAGCACCACATCAGTTTTTAGGATGGATCTAGAAAGCTATCCAGATTGTACATCTGTCTTCCACCTCAAAGGGAAAGTAAAGAGATTGAAAAAAAGCTTTAAAAACCATTACATGCTTTTTTTTTATGAGTATGATCATATAAGAAATAGTTGTGACTTTCTTCCTGCCCCTCCTCTTCCCTTCTCCATACACCCACCTGCCCACCTCTTTCATCATGCCAACCCAGGGCTCAGTTGAGGAATGGCTGACTTTACACATATGTACACAAGTGGGAGAGCTGTAAAACTGCACAGACAAACTGCAGGCACACCACTGCTGACCCATCTGGAGAACCAGTTTCTTGTTATAGGTGGGTGGAGGCAAGGTGGAAAGCCCAGGGTTAACTTCTCAAGTAATACATAGCTACCTACTCACGTGGCCCAGCTTGGGTATTTCATTGCTACTGATGAATCTGCTGTTTCAAATCTACCAGATATTTCTTTCTGCTCTCACTCATCTGTTTCCTCCTTTTGTTTAAATTTTTTTTTTTTTCTGTTGAACACAGATTTCTAATGAGTAGTTAATGGCTTTTGCACAAGCTGTTTTACATTCTTGTCTTGAACCTAGAAATGTTGGCAATGGCAACATGATTTTTGATCATGCTGTAGATATTTACATCAAAACTAAAAGCATAAGTGTATCTCAGTTGGTGGTTACATTGCTGCTTATTGACTGCAAAAGATGGCCTTTTAAAATGCCAACGTGAAGTCTTGTGTTCCTTTCACTTCTAGATAAAAATGATTCTTCTTTTAACCTTTGTGGAGAGTTTGTAAGATAATGGAGATAGAGATAGAGGAAGGGTGGGGTTGCTGATACTTGTAGAAGCACTAATTTCAGAAAGGTTTCATTTAAATGTTTTATGGGGAACCTAGCATATATATTGCAGCTTAATTTCTCCACAACTTCCAACATTTCATTGCCTTCTAGCATATTCCTCCTTGTTTGTATTTTATCAAAACCAAACTAAATGTTTTCTTTTACACATCAGATAACTTTTATTTCTATACTGTTCACTGTAGTTCTAGTTCTTTTGCATAGTTTTTGGTATGAGGTGATCATAACTAGGCATATCATGGCTTAAGCAGTAGTAAAATAACACTAGTGATTGCTATTCCTTTTAAAGCAATTGAAAATGTTTTATTTGTCTTTCTGTGGTACAGCTTTAATTTTTCAAAGGGATCAGGATAACAAGATGCCTTTGAATTGGTATTAGTAGAGTCCATCACTGTAGATGCAATGTTAATATTTTTTGTGTTACTGTGTAGTTTTCTATGTTGAATTTCATCTGCTTCTGCTTTTATCACTATATACATGTAAGAAACCTTTGCAACTTTTCTGCATTCAGCTTATATTTTGATGATCCTGAATAATTTGTGTCTTTGGAAATCAGCCCTTTTCCCAGATCATTTGTGAAGATGTTGAAGTGAGCGGATTCATAGGTGATCCTCCTCCTGTCCTTCCTCCACAGAGACAAGCGGTCATATAATTCTATGCTACAATTCCTTCCATTTAGTAAATTGAAATGATAGGAGGCATTTCCTTTATCTCCAAACAGCTGGCATTTTAAGGAGATGTTAGTAAGTGCAATTTTAAAGCTTTGGGATAATTGAAGAACATAGTATTAATCGATGAATTGTTTATAAAAGATGCTTACTGCACATTTTTCAATGCCTTATTTCAAAAGGGTACCTAGAATATGCTTGAATCCAATACTGGGCATCTGGATGTGTGTCCAAAAGAATTTGGAAACACTCCTTTTGTGGAATAATCTCAACTGTGAAATATTACTAAGGACTGAATCATCAGTCTCTGACTCAACCCGTTACAAATTTAAGTATGTTGGTGTACCTCAATTGGTATACATGTAGGTAGAACAGATTTTATTTTGCAGAACACCTGTCTTATTTAGGAATGGTAGAAGGTGTAATTTGCTCAATTTGTTGCTGATTTGTTGCTCTGCTGTGCATCAAACTCAAAGCTCATCTTCTGACTTGTAGGTGGAGGATGATCATTGAGGGATAACACAACTTACGCCATTTTTAAAACAACACTTTCTGGAGTAGAGCTGTTCTCTCGAGTCCTGGGTTCCAAGTTACTGAGAGCTTCTTGTATATGGGATCTTCTTGATTTTCTTGTGAAAACAGAGGGCTGTGTTTTTGCATATGTGACAGGGATAGATACTATTTTTTGATGCATGATTAGATCAAGATCTGACACTGCCAAGAGTAAGCTTTTGGAGCTTTTTAATGATAAGGATAACATTTATAGGAGTTCTTATATTTTCCATTTGTAATGTTATGCCCAAAATTCTGGCACTTTATTACTGAAAGCCTGTATTTTGGTTATAAATTTCTTATACATTATCACTGAATTTCAGTGTTTTGTAATTTAGTAAATTCCCTCCATAAAATTAGAAAATTGCTCTAAGAAGGTATACCTGCTTTTGTCTTACAAAAAATGCAGTTGCTTTAGTGGGAACTTTTTTGATAGTCCATTAACAAAGAAATACAGAATCAGATATCCTCAAAATGGATGTCAAAATGGATGTTTCTATGAAAATTAATGATTTTATTGCTGTTTTTATTTTTTTTTAATCTATGGAAAAATCCAAATAATGCTTTAACTGCACTTATCGGCTATACCTGCACTTGGATAGAAATGGGGAAAGAGATGTCAATGTCCCACTGAGAAAGGCTGTGAATAGTGTTAAAAAAAAACAATTTCAGCTGGGCAACAGGCATGCTGACAAATATTACACCACCTCTGAAATAATCAAACAATCCTAACGTTGTATTGCTTGGCTTTGGCCTGGGAAAACAAAACAATTAAAATACATGTAAAAGAACTAGCACAAGAAACAAACATTAGTGTAATGCCAGATAGAGTCTAAAAAGTACACATACATATCCCTAAAGAAAGCTTTTTAAAGATCCAGGCTTAAACCATCATGAATGGATATGAAAGCATACGACAATATTTAGCTTTAATTAAACTTTTGCACAGCTCATTAGCAATGAAAGCTCATGAGGAACAAGATTTTTTTTTTTTTTTTAATTCTTATACAAGATGCAGCAATCTGCATTTCATAAAACTGAACAACAGACATACTAGAAGTGTGACTGTCAAGGTTGTAGAATTCTTCTAAATAAGCATTTGATGACATCATGTACTGGGTACCTTTTAGTTTTGTTGTATTAATGGCATGTGCTTTTTCCATTTGTCTTTGATTCTTTCCTGTGGGTGAGGATCAGACTGAGTTATAATGACTCTACCCTTAAAGTATATAAATATCTTTGTAAAATCTCTTTATGCTCTAATCATGCATGATCTAGGGTTTCTGGCTGAGTGGCAATGATCAGAGCACAGCCAGACAATATGTTACGTAAGATTTGAAGGAAGATGAGGAATATCCTCAGAAGCTGTCAAGGGACCTTTATGGCTTTGGTGTCACAGTATTGAATTAAAGGAACTTCTGTGCTTCTTGTGGGTGCACTCAAATTTGTCTCATACATAGGGAAGCTGCTTAGCATTGGGTTTCTGTTTAGACTGAATGTCTTTGAAATAGAATCTCCATTCTGGAGACAGTGCAATATATTGCAGCCATTAATTCCAGACATGTCATGCACTTTTGGTGTTAGGAAAACCTCTGTAACATCTGCTCGTTCAACACTTATCTTTCACAGGGCTTTGATAGTCCATTCTTGTCACTTGTCTGAAGTTTGCTCAAATTCAAATCAGCCATGGTATACATGTCCAGTTCCTACTGAAGGTGAATGTTTTCTAAGAAAAATTTGTCCTGTTCATGAAGATCACCCCCCCAGACGTGCTGTTCCTGTGCATGTCTTTATCCCAGAACCTTTTATTCGCCCAAGTCTTGCTGCACTTTAAATACATGATTGTTTATGGGCATGGAGAAAAGATTTTGTTTTTTCCATCTGCCTTTTGTATTTGAAGCTCTTATAATTGTCCTTCTTTCCATTAAGCTAATCCCATTGTTTTTTAGACTTTCTTTCCTGACTACCTTTTTACACACCTAAATAGGTTGTTTCTCTTTATGCTATTGTTGATTCTTGATTCTTTTCTGAAGGTTTGCTATGCAAGTAGCTGGCCCTAGTCCTGTAGTTATGTAGTTCATTATTCATCTCTCAGTTAAGTACTCATCCTGCCTAACACTAAAACATATCTTTTGGAAAATCTCCTCAGTGCATCTTTACACCTTCACAGGCAAGCAGACACCCGGGTGTGGTAACCATGGGGTCTTGCACCTATCCTGTAGTAGTTTCATCAGGATTCTATTTCCCTAGTTAGCTTATGGGAATGTCAACGAAGCGCAGCAGTAAAAAAAAACCTTTACTAGGTCAGCAACTGAGTCTCCCCTTTATCCAGAAGTCCTTACATTTTGTTCAAAATAGATGCATTTTTGTTGTGTACTGTAGCTGATGTTATTTCAGTTGTAAAATGAACTGCAAAGCAGGGAGACAAAAGGAAGAAAGAAGAAAAACAGAAAAGGAGAAGGGGGTGACTGGTTTGGTATTTTAAGAAAATGAGGAAGTGTCACGTTCCTCCTTTGCTTTCGCAGTGAAGAAAGATTTTGACACTAGCATGGATTTTTAGACAAATTACTTTCTTTAACTGCAGTCTCTAAATTATAAGCAAATACTTGCATGTGAATCATTTGCTTCCCATTAGAGTTTTTTTATATACCTTAATATTAGCAAATTGCTTTTTCTACATATTCTGGATACCTTTACACTTAGTTAAGATTTGTCGTTTTTTCCCAGATGACACAGTAAACAGTAGCCCAGTTAGTTCTGTAGCCATTCTAAGAAACAACTAATGGTAAACTAGGTTTCCTTCAGCAACTTTGACTCTGTGAACACAAGGCAGCTCAAATCCTAAAGTTTTATTGCGTCTGTTGACATAACTTTTGCTTTGTTCCAAAACATATTTATGCAGATGATATTCATGTTTTGAAGCTGTATCTTGCCCTGGCACCCTTTGACACCAGTGGGCATTTTCAGAATAGGATTAAAAATTTTCTCTTTCTCTCCCTTGTAATGTCTCAGATAAATCTGATTCTCCTACATTTCTTAAGTGAAACACTACAAGGCTTTTGACAGTCATATAGATGACAAAGTAGAAATTACAGTGGTCACCAGTGTTATTCAAAATAATATCAACAAACTTTTCCACATAGGCTTAGGTGACCAAATGGATTAAACTTATTTTAATGCTGTCGGACTCGACATGAGAAGGCAACATCCAGCTCATTATGACTATAGCATCAACAGCGAGCATTAGTTACACCAGAAATTCAGGAAGGACAGGATTAGGCCTTCCATGTATGCCAGGCACACTATGTGTCATGCCCTGTCCCTTTCGTTACCTGCAGGGCAACAGTGGGTTTAAAAAAAAAATATTTGTTGCAAGACAGAGAATTAAAATACATGGCATGACTATAGTGATTATAGCTGTAACGGCCTTTTCCTCCTTTATTGCTTAAGAACTGGAAAGTGTTAATTTCAGTGATAGTGCTTTTACAAATGTGACATTTCACAATTTTCCTAAATAGGCCTCAAAAAATATTCACATTTGTATTCTTACATGTGGATTTGAAATTCTTCAGTAATGTAAATGTGTAAAGTTGTTAAAACAGTTTAATTTTATAACTGTCCTGGTTTGGGGTAAAACAGGAATGGTTCTGCTCGATGATTGGAACTTGTCAGCTAAAGCTCTTCTAATTAACTGCTCTGTCTGAAGCTAACAATATATTTTCAGCAAACAGCCTGGCTTTAGCAGTGGTAAGATTTCATGTTTAGAGTTATTGCCAGGGACTGGTGTGCAGACCAAGGCCACTGCTAAGCTTGTCCCCCACACGGAGGTGGGCAGAGAGCACCCCGCACCTGTGGGGAGGAGTGGGCAGGATGACTGACTCCAAGATTCACCAGTGGGGTATTCCATCCCATAGCCAGTATCTAGAAGTGAAAGGAACACAAAACTTCAAGTCACATTCCAGTCAACAAGACTTCATATTGCCATTTTAAAAGGCCATCTTTTTCCCCCTTCGCTCATCCTGCCTTTGATCCCAAGCCCTGTGTTCCTGAGCTGAGTTCCAGACTCCAGCTCCTGTACCAAGCCTCTGTCTGTGGCTGAGCCCAGCCTGGGACCCTTCCCCGGAGGCTGCTCCCCTGCCGGGGGTGACGGTGACGTGTTGACATCAGGGGGAGTTTAGTTTGGTACTAACTTTGTATGTATTTGTACATATTCCATTTTATTATCATTATTATTAGTGGTAGTATTAAAGATGTTTTCTAATTGATAAGTCTCTCCCTTATTCTTTCCTTTTTGGGGGGTCAGTAGCGGGGTTAACAGAGAGCCCTGACCCCAAACTGCAGCAGTAATGTATCAAATAGAATTCTAAATCTTTGCATGAACAGTTGAATGTGAAAAATACGCTGGAAATTTTTTGCAAGAATTTATCTAGAAGCCATGTCAAATTCAGCTAAGATGACATTGTCTTAATTTCCATGTCAGCCACCATACTTGTCTTCTGCTTCTTGTCAGTTGTTTGTAACAAAGGTCGCTTAAGTACATGTTACTGCTTCTGTTACACTGACAGATTGGAATAGTAAATCTGATTTTTAGGGCATTTCTTTCAAGCTTCTGTCTCCTAAGACATGAGGTATTGTTGTGTTGATTGATCCTCAGCGTTGATTCCTACTTGGCTTTTTATAATTACACCATTCATGTATAAATTGTTGCACCTCAGATTTTTTTCTTTGAATTAGAAATATCAGCTTCATTATTGTCGCCACCCTAATTCATCTCTAGGTGTTTGAGTCTTTTGTAACTAACAGTTACAATCCTCCAAAGTTGGGAACTGAATTTGTACAAGTGACATGTTAATGCTGATATACTAGCACTGACAGCAGGGAGCATAGATTCATGTTCTTGTAGACAATAAGATCTTAAAGTACTTTTTCTAGAGGGCAATAGTTATTACTATTTTCAAGGGGTTTTTTATATCTTAATTGTTTACTAGAAGGCCATAAGTACCACTGATGCACCTCACAGTATTTGTTATATATGAAGGCTGACTTAATTTGATACATCACCAACCTCAAAAGAAACAAATTAAAATATGTGTCAAAACTACTAACAGGCTCCTTACTTCTCCCTGGTATATCTGCTAGGAAGTCAGTATCCTATACAGCTCTGATGTTGGCCAATATAATTATCTATGAGATTATGATTTATGTGTCCCAAACTGCATGCCACTTGAACTCTCAAGTGCACTGTCCATGCTGTTTTTGAGCCCTGTATGTGCAGGCTCAGCCTCCTTTTTTTTGGGGGTCCTGGGAAGGTTCTTGTGAAGATAAATGCTTCTGTTTCATATGAATGTTCTAACTCATGCTTACATCTAGCAAATCTCTTCCCTCTGTCATTGCTTACTCCAGAGTTGCATTCAGACAAGGCACTTTTCCCTCATAGAAAAATGAGAATTTTTTTCTTGTATGTGTTCCTGCTTCGTGACGCCTTGTGATCTGAAAACTCTTTGCCAGGATGTATTTCTGCAAAGTAGGAACACAAAAATCCTCCCAATGTCCTGCGTATCCATCTCTGTGCAAGTTGTAGCAATGGATGCGGGGTTTGCGTTTGGATGTGTTGTTGCAGAAGGGAGTGTGCGTTTGAAGAGTATGGATAAATACTTATTATTCAATAACTTTTCATTCCATTCAACTACACTTCCATGCAATGGGCATGGCCTTTTATTTATGAAAAACTTCTATCGGTGTCCCAACTCTGACAGTAGAAGCAGGGAATGGCACAAAGTGTGGGACCAAACAAGTAGGAAAGCAGCATCAGTGTTGGCCTGGAGGAAGGCAGGTGTGCACTGCTGCTTCGTGCTATGTATGGGCATGTTTTGCTTCGGATCCTCCTGAAGCCAAGGAGACTTGCTTGGCAAGAGAGAAGGTGCTAGTACACTGACACACTTGGCTGACTCCAGGCCTTTGACTGGCCCTGTGATGGTACTGCTGACTGCACTGTGTCAGCTCTGCAGGGGTGTATCTGCTAAGAGGGGAAGATTCCTCCTGCCCAAGCTGTATTGCTTTCTTTAGAGCGTCAGGCACTGCAGAAATGCAAGAAAAGGAGAAGTCCTCTATTTCTTCCTAAGCACTGAATCGTAGTTCTTGATGGCTTCAAAGATAGATTGTAAATCAGTATATATAGTCTGTCTATAGAAGGAGATAAATGCTTTATTTTTCTTGTAAACTGTCACCTGTAGTTTTATAACTGATTGAGTACTGATTTATTTCACACATAGGACTCATTTTTTGAAATGCATTGTAGTATTTGTGAGGAACCATCATTTAACTTAAACCTCAAAACCAAGTTATATGATACTGCAGATGCCAAACTCAAGATCTCAAAAATTATGAATAAGGTTTAAACCATCAACTCATCCCCTGTCCTGCTTTGAGATTATTAGAGTAGCAAAATTATACTTTTTTAGTTTTTAGTGCTGTGGTTTTTTTACTTCTGAGTTTTTGTACAGGATACCTACTCCCTGCCTTAAGATTTGTGTTTTTCTTTAACATTTGTTTCCTCTCTAATCTTAAAATAAAAGTTCTGTTCCTTGATGTTGCACAAATTTAAATCTGCATAACATTTCTCATCAAGATGGATACTGTGAAATATTAATTGTTAATATTTATCTTTCTAAGAATCTTGTGCAAGATATGAAAGTAACAAAACTCAAGAAACAGAGCCTGTGAAATGTTATTCATACAGTTTTAACAAAAAATTGAACGTGTAATGGGTAATACAAGTAATCTAACTTCTACAGTAGTGGTAGAAGCTGATCAGTATGTTTGTGATGTCCTGAATGTTGTATTGCTATAGTATTCAAAGCCCTTGAACAAATCATATCTACATATGGGGTTTATGTGTTTTGGTTTGGTTTTTTTTTTTTTTTTTAATTTGGACACAAAACTTGGTATTAGGTGATGTAAAATCATGCTCCTGTGTTGTTTAACTGAGCAGAAGGAAGTAATTTTGGAATAATCTGGGTTCTTAATGCTTTTAATTATCCCTGTCATCTATTAGTACTTACTACTGGGTGAACAAGGAATCTTACAGTGTTAAAAAACACTTTATTTCAGTAAAACATATTTAAGTGCCATCAAAATCTGCAGCTTTCAGTTTCCTTCACTGGTTATATGTGGTTTGTCACAAGGAAATTGTATTACTGCACATTAACATCATGAAAAAAAAGAAAATGGTCATAGCCTGTGTTTCGATTTCAGTCAGAACATCTTGCCTTGCATTACAGCATGAAACTGGAAACATTTGCCTTGAAGTCTTATAAAACATGATTCTTCCACAATATAAATTGAAGTGGTACATATTTACACCACTAATCACCTTATTTGTTTTACAATTCCAGTACAAAACACTTAAAGGAGTTACTTTCTGTAACTTGGTAACTATACTTTTGTGAGCAACCTAGAAGAAGGTCCGATTTCTAGAAAACAGTAAGTTTCAGTTTGTAGGAATCTTATCAGTTAGGGAGTTATAAAACTGCTGGCACCTTAATACTTGAGGGCTTTATAAAAAAGCATTCTGAGATTGGGAGAGGGTTTTCTGTGGTTACTGACAGGACATTTAGGGATAGAGATACATAGCTCCTGTAGAGTCCTAGTACAGCTGTTTGTAAACCCACTACCTTTTCTACTGACGTGTCTGTTCTTTTGTTTCTCTTGCTGCCTGTCCTTGTAGTAAGGCATCCCTGCTGTGACGAGTAGGAGAAAGTTTACCCTTTCTGTTAAGGGCTGTTCATGATACCTAGTAGCAGTGAGAGAAATTTGTTGGGCCATAGTTTAAAAAGTTTGTATTCTAAGCTGTTGTCTTCTACAAAATGTATCTGTAGCCCGTTCTGATTAGAGGGGATATGTATAAGCCCTTTCTGCAGAGGTTCTCTGGAGCACATGAAGATGTGGTGTTTTCAAAGGAAGTGTTGTTTTATTTGAACTGTGGTGAGCTTTTTCCAGTTTTTAGTGGAGTTTCTTATCTCTATAAAACAATGAATGCATTGCAGGGGGTCATTTATTAGTTATAACATTACTTAAGTGTTTGTCTCCAAATGCCACTAGTTAGAAGAGACTTAAACTTGTATTATTTGATGACAACTAGAAAAGTATTTGTTGATGTAACTTTGCAAATAGTTTTATGGAGAATAGCTTCTATTTGATGAGGAAATTTCTTTTACAAAAGCATATCTCAGACTGGTAAGACAGTATATTCTGCATTGTTAACAGTTAAAAGAAATAAATTAACTGAACTCAATGATCTTTTAAATCATGCTTTAGCCTGCTGTGTCTTGTCAAAGGTGTATGCTCTCATATCTGTGAAATATCTTACTAAACTCTCCATTGGTAACATAAAGCCATCTGTATTATTGCTGGATTTTTTAAGATCTCTAGTGGTTAGGGTGATTAATTTATAAATTTGATTTTATTTGATTTAATTTTTACTACAGCACTCCATTTTAGGATTATAGCTGCCTCCTATCAGCAAGCCTGGCAACAAAATAAAGGAGCAAACGCTTGCCATGGAATCAAAAAACAGCACTTAGTAATAAATCACAGTTGTCAGGCAAGGACTCTTTTGATATAATAGAGGAAAACTTATGGCATGTAAGGTCCATGCCACAGACAAATCTAATAGGAAATCTACATCACTGTGTTGTGCTGTTATATCATCTGTAGGTGTCTGTAATGTGTTATATCTTAAGTCACACGTAGACTGATCCAGCCTCAAAAATCTCTTTAACCTGATTCACATCCCAGGTGGATGGCATTATCAATGTGTTTTTTCCTGCTGCATGTCTGTGCTTTTACAGAAATGTGCAAGTATCTTC
The DNA here is from genome assembly GCF_000691845.1 of Merops nubicus. Taxonomy (NCBI): domain Eukaryota; kingdom Metazoa; phylum Chordata; class Aves; order Coraciiformes; family Meropidae; genus Merops; species Merops nubicus. Next base: position 62,005 of record NW_008601187.1, on the reverse strand, counting down.
ACATTATCCATTCTACAGATGTGTAAAAAAAGCAGATCTACCAAGCTAGCACAATTGTTCCTGTAGCATGTATCCCACAACCCTTCTCAGATTTCTGAGAAAATTCTGAGCAGACTTTTTTTTGCAGGCAGAGTTTTTAGATTCTGTATTGTGTAAAGAGTATGTACTTGATGAGTCTCAAAGCAGAAAAATGTTAATGTCTTTATAAAGACACAGAATACTTTGGGCATATTTTTTAACCTGAGCATTCTGGAAAACGTAAAAATTAGCAAGTGCTGGCTATTTACATGTAAATAGATATAGAGGGGTTATCTTTTGATTGTTGGTATTGTCTCAGGATTCTCATCCAGAGTATAAGGCAGTTTAATCTTATTGATACTATCAAGGTTTCTTAGAACTGTAGCAGAGAAAATAGAATGACCTCTCAAAGTGTAGTTCGTATCTAATCAAGACCATTGTTAATTGACCTAGTGGAAATGGAGTAGAATTGTATCTGTGATAACTTGCTTTAATGCATGATAAGGCATAAATTTAAAACATTGGGTGGTAAAATATAAGGGCATGCTAATTTCTGAGATTGGAGTGTGCTAGATTTTGTGAGGTTGGGAGACAAATATACATAATTTGTGAGATTAAGCTGTTAGAAATTTTACACTGTTTGTAAGATCAGTGGGGTCCAAATGATGTTCATACACCAGGAAGATGCATGGAAGTAAGTTCATGTTAAAGAATGAAGAAGAAGACTACAAAATTTTACAGAAAATAGCACCATATTTATTTGTAAGTAATTTTTTTTGTGAATATATTGTCAATATAGTTGCTTGAAATAGAATGTCAGTAGGGTAGAAACCAGGGGTCTGGCTGGTGCTGTGTGCCTGTGAGGATGGTTTTCTTTCCTCCTCCACTATGTGGGGTGAGTTCCACAGGACACCTGTGCAAGATGCAGGTCGTGGTGAGCAGAAGGAGAACCACTGGGAATTAGACCAAAGGAGTAAGCCAAGGAGTTAATGTTTGCATACATCAACCTTAAAAGACAAGCATTTTATATGAATAGCATCTCTATGCTTCCATCACACACGCATCTACAATAAAGAGCTCCTAAAATAAGTCAATGATTAGTGGTATAGCCTGAAGTCTTGTCTCTTCAATTTATTTATCTTTCACCTTTCTACCTACATAGGTTTAATGGAAGGATACTTATGAAAACTTCAACAAATTGCCTTTCTTATTTTTAAGTGTAAAGTATTTATAGGTATTTTAAATAACTGTCAGGTCTGTGTTCAGTGGGTACTTTTGAAACTCTCATGTATTTTCCAAAATATTTAAGCTTGCTAGATTCTGTAAAGCTGATATTCTCTTTTCTGTGAACAGCAAAGTATACTCATGTTAAAAAAATTGTCTTCTGCTCCAGGAAAAATACATATGCACAAATTTAAATTTAACTATTTAATGTACATGTAAAAATGAAGGCTATGGTGACTTGTTAGTTGGGTCTGACACATAAGTTATAGTCATGCCAGGTACTAAGTGTAATGCAGTGATGACAAGAGTGAAAGTGTATTAGAGTTGATACTAAACAACAGTCTCATGTGCACCAGGACTAACAACCCAATTTTCCACAGTTTTGCAGGTTGTAAATGTGCAGCAGTGCTACACTGGGAATTAATACCAATGCCAGATCATTGCCTCCCTTGCTCTATGTGCTGTTTACTACATAGTTGTGCTAATGCATCTCATGGTTCAGTTTGCTTTACACTGTATGTTCACAGAACATCTGGCAGGTATATTCAATGTCCTTATTGTGAGCACTACAGTCATCACTACCCTGTGAACGGCCTTTTCCTGGATCTCCTTAGATGTTGCTCTCTGTGGAGAGAGGAGATAAAGGGCATATCATAATTTTTTTTTTGTGCACAAGCAAGTTGGAGCAAATGATAATCCACATTAAATAGAACATTTAGAGAAGTTTTTAAAAACTAGGCTGAGAACAGTTGAGGGGAAGCTAGTGAGGAGTTCTGAAAGTCACGTCTTAGAATGTCAAGGACCCTAGCTTTTAAGAGTGATAGTTTAAGGAGAACATTACTGGTTGGAAAAGAATGTAAGACTATCACTAGAATAAGTTATGTCCCCTAAGCTCTTTAAGATATTGAAAGTTAGACTCAAATGCTTTCTTGAATATAGATGAAAATAAGCGTGAGCTTTTGTGCTTTCTTAACCAGTGGCATATAGCAGAAAAAGCTTGTTCACATTGCCAGAAGAACTTTGCTGAGAACATACACAACTGGGATCTTCAGTTTTAGTTTGCTATCTCATATTTTACAAGAAAAAGGACTCTGTTTTCATAATAAATTTCAGAAATACTGGGAAATTTAGGGGTTAGACAGCTGCTAAAAATGTCACTGTGAGGAAACACACAGAGATGATGGTCAATAGAGCTTGATAGCTGTAAAGGTTGATTAGGAATGGATATTGGTGATTTTTATATTAACATTATAGTTTTTACCATACACTTAAGTTTCATTCATATAAATGTTTATGACAAAATGAATGTTTGAGAAACTGAGAAAATCAGTGGTGTTCAATAATAACCCTCGGGCATCAGCCTTGTCTTGATTTGGAACAGATAACTCTGAAATTCCTTTATTAAACAGCCCCTCTGGAACTCTGCTGCCTCAGCTCACCTGACGTAAAGCTTTGAACATCAGACCTCTGTGCTTTTACAATCTTGGTACGGTCTGCCAAAAATACAATACAAATTATCCCAAAACTCTGAGGTTTCAGGAAACTCACTCTAAATGTTTAAAAGACTTCAGACTCAATGAATTAGTGTTTCCTTAGTATTACTATTTTCACAGTTCTTTTTTGTGGAATGAGGATAAATGCATGTGGTGTGCTGCCTTGTAGAGAAGCACATGACCCTGAAGATTATTCTGTTGTTACAGGCTAAGGAACTTGATCTTCACTCGAAACCTGCTTCCATACATCTATATCTAAGGATTTGGAAGTGTTGCCAGGGAGGTGTTTTTGCATTAGGAAAAGGGACTGATGATCAGACACTGTCAATAAAGTCATTAGAGCATGTCAAACTGCTTGCACTAAGGAGTTGGATGCTGAATTTGGAAAGTTTTAACAGCAAGTAGACATCTCCATGAAGGACAGTATTTTTTTTTCTTCACAATTTCATTTTAGTCTTTTTAGTAAAAGATCCTTAATTAAATATGGTTTACATATAGGAAATATTAATACATTCAAATAATACTGGAAATTATTGAAGCTTACCCTATTTGTATTTGCCCATCTATGCTGTGAGAGACCTTTTGTATTCAGATATGACAGAATCAAAGATTTGTCAGAATAAGCTCCATCTTCCTCCATAAATAACTTTGATGTAAACATTTATGTCATGACTTGTTACATGCATTTATAATCTTCTACCCTCTAAGTTGTATCAGTGATATCTCAGAATAATTGCTGAAAAGGAAATTCTTAGTCCTTGGCGTGTGATTCAGCAATGTCCACTCTTGTTGCAGTGATAGTTGAGTAGAAACCTGTTGTATTTGTGTAATGAAAATGACTTCTCAGAAGTTGTGTACAGGTACAGAGGTATAAAGGTAAGTGAGGTCTGAAGAGGTTCTTAACACTTAACAATTTTAAGTCCTTATCAAATCACTTAGTCCTAATCCATTCAAACGTGTCCATTTCTCGCCCTTTCAGAATGGTGTGGTCACTCATTTGCTCTAGGGAGTTACACTTCATGGAACTTTTCTTATGAAATGAGAGAATTGGACAAATCTCCAGTTTGGAGAAGAAAGTACAGCATGGACAAAAAGAAGATGAAAACTCTAAGTGTACCTTAGAGAAAGTATTAAGCATATTTGATACATATATGTACATCCAGTAGAAAGATCCAGAACTCTTCACATGAAAATGCTGTTCCTAGAATTGTCACTTAAATAGTCATAGAGTGTCCCTCTCATCTGTAATTTTCAAATGTTGGGGGTATTTGATACCTGATCACCATAAAGTCAAAAAGAGTTCCATGTAGAAAATGGGCACGATACATCCATGGCTAAGAACCTGTGAACTCTTATTTCCAGAAATCAAGAGTCCATGGCAATGCTTTTTCACAGCGGCAAAGAAACTTTGCAGAGCTCTTCTCTTTACACAGAATAGCATCTTCCAGGTATCCTCATTAGGAGAACGTACCTACTCTTCCTCTCTGTATGCTTGCTCTGAACACTCTTGCCTGTGCTCTGCGCAACAATTTCAGACTAGTGCTTCACAGCCTGGCTAGATTACCTCAGGCAAAGAAGACACTATCCTTGAGCAGCAAATTAAGGAAGTGGTATAATGAATCTCCTCTCCTATGTACTGGAGGATATAATGGGAGGTAGTTATGAGGATTTATGAGAATTTAATTCCCTTTTATATGCAAAGAGCTTTGAGCTCTTCAGCAGGGAGCCCCACAGCTGTGTGATTTTTCTATACAGATGGTAACTGAACAGAAAAAGGAAAAATAGTGGAGGCTGTCTCTCGTGCTTTATTCCCTAAGAGATTAGGCTGTAGCAACAGTCGGGGTACTGGGAAGCTTTGCACTCGGAGTAAGTGGCAAAAAGATTCCTGCAACTTGGTAGGATTGTGAATTTCATCCAAGGGAATGGGAAAAAGGGAAGTGGAGGGCTAAATGCTGTAGGAGATGGTGTGCAACGAGATGGTATATGATTTATCTGTTTCTTTTCTGAGTCTGGGGTAAGTACAGGATATGTGAATTAGCAGCTTAACCTCAGGTCTTTAGTTAACTCCACTTCCTTTAACTTCACTCCAGCTGGGGCTTACTGTTCATTGATATTCCCTTGAAAGAGACCCCTTCTGGGACCTGAAGAGTGTGAAAAGTGTCCACGTGAGACTACTGGTGGCAGAAATCAGTGGACCTTTGTGTGTCAGCATCTCTAAACAGCCAGGCCTGGGCAAAGTCTTGAAAGATTTAATTGTGTGAAGCAAAGACAACAGAAAACATGCCTTCCAGAGCAGCTGAGGTTATTGAGACACAAATTTCTATGTCCTTCATTGAGTGTTTTCTTCAGACACCAGGGTATTGATTATTCATTATTTTACTCATCTGTCAAGAGGAGATTGGTTTCCCAGGTGTAGGAGCCAAGGCCAAAGATCTCTGTGCCTTGTTGTGCCCAAGATGGCTACAAAGTGGGCCCACCATATACCCACCCTTGTTACTGTGATGGCAGCCAAGTGACTACTTTGTGTTTCAACAAGATAGAAATCACACTTGGCTGTTTCCTGATGCTAAATTATGTCATAGAACAGTCAATTGGACATGACTCCTCAGAGTTCAAGGTTTGCTAGGATGCCCCCAAACATAGAACAGGCAGCTGATCTGTTCTGCCTACTCTTTGAATCTTAAGCATCTCATCATGTGTCCTTTCCAGTTTTTTTTTTTTTTTTTTTTTCATGATCCACCCAAGTTTTTAATTTTAAGCTGAGGATGTACAACACATGTGAGACCTTTCTGTTTAATTTTATCATGTCTGTTGCGAGGGAACCCATGCTGCTTGACTGAAAAAGACATAACTGAATTGTTAAAGCTTGTGAGTACTATTGGGATACGTGTAAAGGTTTATTTGCAGTATTTTTACGAGCTATTTTTGTAGTTGAGCTGTTAGTGTTCATCAAATAAGAATTTGAATCTCTGTGAGGTACTTTACCTAGTATTTTATTTTGCACTATGACGAATGTGAGAGACTATGCTGGGTTACACCGCAAACAGTTACTTTTCATCCCTGGTGTATTTCCACATAAATTAATATGTACTGCTCATATGTAAAGATATATCCAAATATTATCACTGTCTCCAAAAGGTGCTGCTTTTACTATATTATTCATTCAGAAATGCAACATTATGGCTGGAAGTGCTTTTATGGAAGAAATTCACTCGTTGCTTTTTTCAACACTTAGGTTGAACAACAAATGGCAGGGTGATACTACTTTGCAGACAACTGGAGGTTGCTCATATTGAATCTGTAGGTGTTTCATTCATAGATCATCTTGATGTGAACTGGAATATTTATCCCCTGAAATTCCTAACCTTCTTTTGTATAAGATTGTTCAGGGCTTTTTTTTTTTTTTTTTTTGTGCATACTGTTGCTTAGTTTTATTACTAGAACGAAAGGAGTGAAGGAGATTCAAAGATGATGATTATACTTGAGAAAATTGTTAATCTGGTTGAGATATCAAATTCTAAGAGGTACATTAAGTAGGTAAAAATAGTCTGTTGGAATAAGTCCAAGGATGAAGTAACCAACATTTGTTTCAAGAAAAGATCTTTCTAATTGTCACCATTTAAGTCTTATGATATAAATATCAAGTCTTCTATAAGCAATAAACTGGGCACATACATGCACATATCTCTGTCACATGCAATGACAAATGCATGCAGAGCAAAGCAGAGCTTCTTACAGAAGTACAAGCTATGTAGGGGGAGTGGGCCAGCTTTGCTGATCATACTGTCCTCTGATGATTTCTCATCCGGCAGTTATTTTACGTGCAGGAAGGGAATGCGTATTTTTGTCAGAATTTCTGCATTACTAATGCCTGAAATACTAATTCAATACTGATTCATTACAAAAGAATTACAGGCATTGCTAAAAGCTAATATAATTGACAGAATTGACAGAATTTTCTAGTGTGGTGGTGTTTTAATTTTAAAGATAGGAGTTCAGCCACTTTTGGAATGTGAATATATTTGCCTCTTTCATGCTCAGATTCAGTTTTTCTGAAATTGATGGCTTCAAAATCCACTTGACGCTGAGCTAGCAGGAAGCCTGAGTGCTGCTAATCTGTATTCCGCTTCCTCCTTCCATCCCTTCAGTTGATACTGCCTGTGACTGAAATATAAGGAAAAGCTTGGGCTAGAAACAAATAATGTTATTATTATAAAAATAAAAGTTTTAGAAATCTGATAGGACTGAGATTCAGGTTTCCTAGGTGTACCTTATCTTAAACAAGGGAAAACCCATATAGTTTTTTCAATAAATCCTTCTTATCTTCATTTCTTTCTCATTGCGTGGCAGTGTTGGTGGTTCTGACATTTAATCTCAGCTTTTCCCATCCAAAGATTCCATTTGGCTGCCCTTTTCCAGTTTCTAATTCAGGTTTGTTTTTTTTCGTTCCCCTGCCCCCCAACTTCTTAGCTTACTGTAATCACTAGCAAGAAAACCTTCATTAAAAATACAGGCATGTAAAGTGGTTTGAGTTTTTGACCTTTTTTATTGGCAGTATCATACAAACTTTGAATTTCTTTTCTCTGTGCCCTTTGGCTACTCTGTTTTCTGCTTAAGCTTGACTCTTCAGGCTTTGGTATGAGGTTTTTCCTACTGTGGCCTAAGAATTTTTTTTCTATCATTTCCTGTATGTTTGAAAATTCTGTCCCCTGTATGAGACATTTCCTGTTTCTTTTGTTCTTCCTGAAGGCATGTCTTTCTTCTGAGGGACGTAAATGGTTATTGGTTGTAAGTATGTCATCACCATTGTGTAAAATAATACAATTATACAAATATGTGAAATATAAAATTTAAGTATAAAATTAAAAAAAAAAAAAAATGGAGACATTTCAGAGTCCATCTCTTAAAAATGCAGTTTCTTAGGTTAAAGTTTATTTCCCTTTAAAGAACATGGGCAATAAACAGAGGAATTGCAGAATATTCCTGCATTCAATATTCCTTTCAAGAAGTGAGTTGGATGCCCCCACTGATTTTGGAAAAGGCTTTCACTTGTTTACTGCATAATAGAGGAATTTTGGATGATCAGAAAAATTTAGCTTTGCTTTTCTTGTGCAAGGAAGTAGGCAATGAATCTTATGACCTCAGAAAGATAATGTCTCAAAAATGCAGTAACATGGAGCACTGGAACAGGCTGCCCAGAGAGATTGTGGAGTCTCCTTCACTGGAGTCATTCAAAACCCGCCTGGACGCCTTCCTGTGTGATGTACTCTAGGTGACCCTGCTCTGGCAGGGGGGTTGGACTAGATGATCTTTCAAGGTCCCTTCCAACCCCTATGAGTCTATGATTCTATGATTCTGCAATCGTTTGACATATGATTGGATTCTGATCATGAATTCTGATTTGAGACTGACTTGTTGGGTCACTGTCCTTACTTGAATGAATGTGTTTGTAGAACATGGTAAGAGCTTAGTGCTGCAAAAGTCTTGAAAGAAGTTCTTGGATACTTGAGCATTTTGAATTAAATACTTTGTTCAGTTGCTTTGCTGTGAATTTAGGAGCTTAATTTTAAGCACTGAAGTCAGAAAATCTGAGTTGAAATTGTGCCTAAGTTAGGAAGATGGAAAGAGTAAGTTTAGGAATATCTAAGACAAATTTGAAATTATATTTGCTCCTAAAACTAAGGAGGCAAAAGGACATTGAAAATTAATTTGATCTATTTCCCTGCCTAAGGCATATTCTTTTATACCCACTTTATTTTTGACAAATGTGTGTGTTTTAAAAGGCTCCCAAGATAAGATCAGCAAAGTTTGCAATCAATATTCTAGTATTTTAAAGTAAAGAATTAACCTTTAGCACTTGCAGGTGTTATCTAGCTGCAAATCTATATCTTTCCCAATTCAGATGTCTTGCTGTTTGCAGTACTGATCATCTTGGTCTCACTGTGATATGCACTAGAAAGAGAAGCTATTTCAGTCTGTGTCAAATGTTGAATTACAACAGATTGTGCATTATAACTCTTAATACAATACTCATTCATATTATTTTAATTTGGAAGCTGCTGTTATTTCCCCAAAGTTTTTCCTCCTGTAGGATAATTAACCCCTTTCTTTTGTTTTATCCTCCTTTTGTCCTCTTCCAGTTGTTTGCCTTGTTCTTCACTAGACATCCTCCAGCCCTCATGTTTCCTTCTGGCAGTGTACCATAGGTGTTCCTGAGGCTGAGGGGAAGGGATCATGTGCTTTACAAGTCTGGCTGGCTCTTCTCCTTATGATATGCATCAGTGGAAAATGTTAATAAGTGAAACTGAGCTGTACTGTGCTATTTGCTCCTGTTACCACCTCATTCATGGCAGTTACTGACAAATTCCAGTATTGGGAAATACTAGTTCACACTGATAGAATGTAAGAAATGTTGTGCAATATGTGATTTCAGCAGTTAGAAAGTATGAGGAACATGAAAGTTCTCTGGATTCACTAAATGGAGTTGTGAAAAGGTGCGGAAGAAAAAAGGGTGTACCGGTTTTGACTGGGAAAGGGAATGCGCACCACGAGGGACTGCTGTTTAAAATAAGATTGACCAAAAAAGTCCCAAAAGAATAAGAAAGGATTTGAAACAAATAGATAAATTCCACTGGGTACTGGAGCAGTTAATACCACGTTGAGAGGAAATAAGTAAGAAGCTGCATAAAAGCTGGAAGAGAATTATATTTCCACAAGGTTTCCTTGCAGTTCTTACATGTTTTAATGTCATTTCTCCTGAGAGTCATGTTGATACTCATTAAAATAAATCGTCCAATAAAATGTAGAAATGTACAAACGTTCAGTGAAGATACTAATTTTGTAGCAGTTTGTGAGTTAGCAACAGAACCATCTCTTATTCTAAAAGGAGAATGTGCAGGTATTTAAAATATGAAGTAACAGAGATAAAACATAAACCATTCTTTACCTTCAATGCCTTCAATGTTAACAAGCCCTGAAATAAGATTCTTAAATAAACTACAATGTCTTTTTTTTTTTTTTCTTCTCACTGTTGCAATAAAAAAAAACCTGAAGTGGCACTGAAATGGCAGCTTTAGGGTATTACCCTCGCATTTTTACAGAGTTGAAGGAAACAGTATTTCTGATTATCAGTTAAAATGTACAGGAACTTCTATTGGTTATATGCAACTTCGTGACACAGTGGAGTTTCATCATCACTAGCTACTGCCTCTTGGACTTTCTGATAATTTTGGAAATGAACTCTTGCTAGACTGCACTTTTATTTAATTGCTACTTTTTAAACAGTCTTTACATCAGTGTTCACATCTAGCAATTTCTACCCTTTGGAAATGCCCTTCTTGGGAGCTCCCACACATTCCCATCCAAGCATTTATGGCTAGGAGGTCGTCCCCCAAAATAGCCTTCTGCTACAAAGTCATATTTGTTTGGAAAATGTTTTTAATTACATTAGAATGAGCTCAATTTAGAATTACTGTACTAAATGAGCTCAATTAAAGTTTCACATACATGTCCCTCTGTTTTTATGCCCCGCTACTTCTTTCTATGTGTACTGTTTGTCCTATAATCCGATTGGTTACATGTTAATAAAATACTCTTTTGATTGCATTTGTTCTTCCTTTTATACTGAAGTTTATATTAATTAGTCATAATGGTCCCACTGGACCTAAAATTTACAACATCATAACTGATAGTAGGATCACTGTTTATCTTTCTTTTTGTTTAAACCTGATGTTTCTCATTCTTGATGACAGTTAAAAAAAAAAAAAAAAGTTAATTTGAAGCTTAAAAAAAGCCAATCTGCTTTACTCAAAATAAACCTTATTGGCATCAGGTGGTTTAAAGACTTAGGCCAATTTTTAAAAAACATCAAATGTTTACCTGGTCTCTCTTTTCATCTCCCACACCTAAAAATATGTTGATTAAAAAAGAGTTTCATGAAGTAGTTTATAACACTTATCAAAAAGCTGAACCTTCAGTTATGATCCAGGACACTACCCAGTAATCTTAATGTATTCCACAGAAAGAGTAGACATCGTTCCTTCCAATAGGTGACAGTTAATGAGCTCATGAACATCCATTCACGTACATTACGGCTTCTTTTACTGCTCCCTGTTCCTACCTTGCAGCTATCTAATTAATTTGATAATGTAAGAGTTGACAGGTGGTTTTAATTTTCTGGACCACTGAGAGGGAGACATGAGATTACAGTCAGGGAATACAAATATCACCAAGATATTTACTTTAATATGATCGTTTTAGCAGGTCTTCTTGCAAATGTGTGAGTATGTTTTATGGTTTTAGAACAAATAGGGGCAAAGGATTTAGGTTGTCCTTAGGATCAGGTTGTCTGATTAGGAGGACAAAAATGTGTTTTCACAATAATAAATTTCTTGTGCACTTTTTCTGTCTTTGATTTTTGCAGTAAAATATTTTTTTTGAAGGACAAGTACTAGGGTACTTGCTGATACAGTTGCAAGAGCTTTGCAAGTTGAAGACCTTTGTTTTAATGGACATTTCTCTGAAAAGAGGGCTTAAGAACTTTAAGAATTATACCCCAGTAGTACAACAGTTACAGAAAAGCTAACATGTTAAAAGAAATGCTGTTCTCTCTCCCATCCATGACAGTGCCATAATTTTTGCCTGAGTGTCATTGAATGGTCCTAGAATGAAAAACTGGATAGTTCTACTTGTTTTACTTTCACTGCTGTAATAGTGAATTGTTTTGCAGTTGTGGATGAATTTTAACTAAAATGTGCATGAGAGGCATGGTAGTATTTTCTGCTTGCTAATACATTCAGACATGGCATAAATCAAGTGGCAGTCTCACAAAATATAAATGCTGGGGGGAAAAGAGGCGGTTTCAGGTAAAATCGGATCTCCTCATTTCTGATGTATTTCACTATACCATCTTTCTTTCCCCAGTATATCCCTGTTCTTATGGCAGAACTCGAGAATGATAGCTTTTATTGATTTTTTTGTTACTTACAGAAACCTAGAATCAAAATTACTTGATAAGCAAATGTTTCCAAAGCAGCCTTATGTGTATTCCAGTCTTCTCTACGTAGGTAAACCTCATGTGTGGTAAAAACTACATAGCTTCTGATTAAAGTAAGAAAAATTAGGAGGGGAACACTACTAGTAGATAGCAGCGGAGTATTAAAAAATAAAAGAATGATAGTAACATACACGCAAGGTTTGAATTGATCAGTCTTGTCCTATGATTGGTGACCTGTTTGCTTACCCCTCCATATATTCATTTGAGTATCACAGCCTCAGATTATCTCAGAAAGTCTTGGCTAGTCCTGGCCTTGTGAGAGAGGGAGGCAACAGTCCTAAGACAAATTATTTCTTATGAAGACTTAAGGAATCAGTCCAGTGGAGTCTTGCTAAGCACTGCCACAAGAAAATGCCTTAGAATTTCATTCTTCAAAGTTGTAGAATTCTGTGTGGAGAAATAGATTGGGAATGTAAAGGATTATTTAGAGAATGCAAGATCAGCTCTTCTGAGGAATTCCTTAAAATGTAGATCCTTTAGCTAACTCTTTGTAGACAAAAGCTTATGCAATTGTGACCTCCTGAAGTCAATGAATAGTTGCATTGGTATCAAGACATCACCCTTCATGGGTAACATCTGCGCAAGTAAATGATGTTTGGAGCTATTATAGAATCATTTAGGCTGGAAAAGACCTTTAAGATAAAGTCCAGCTGTTAACCTAACACTGCCAAGACTACCACTAAATCACGTCCCTAGCTACCACTTCAACACATCTTTTTAAATAACTCCAAGGATGGTGACACAACTATGGGTAGCCTGTTCCAATGCCTTACAAGCACTTTGGTGAAGAAATCTTTCCTAATGTCCAAGCTAAACCTCCTCTGGAACAACCTGAGGCCATTTTCTCTTGTCCTGTCACTTGTTACTTGGTGGAAGAGACCAGCACCCACCTCACTGCAACCTCCTTTCAGGTAGTTGTGGCAGGTGACAAGTTGTCCCCTCAGCCTCCTTTTCTCCAGGCTAAAAAAAGCCCGGTTTCCTCTGCCACTTCTCATAAGACTTGTGCTCTAGACTCTTCACCAGATTCGTTGCCCTTCTTTGGAGACTCCAAGAGCTCAATGTCCTTCTTGCAGCAAGGGGCTCAAAACTGAACATGGTATTCAAGGTGCGGCCTCACTAGTTCCTCCATTGCAGTTTGCCTAAAGATACATGGGAAGTCTCTTTCTCACTTACCTGCGTTCAGTACTATTGATGGTAAAACAGTGCTCCCGTGCGTCCATTTTCATCTGACAGAACATTCTGGTGTGAGCTAAGTGACTGCAACCATAGTGAGCTAAGCTTCTTTTCCAAAGTGAAAATTCCTTGCTGCTTCTTGTATGTTGGCTTTGATTATGGGATAGCTCTACCAGTGTAATGCTTGTGAGCAGCACAGTGAGGGTATTGGGCAGAGAAGGGTTACAGTCGGCACTCAGAGAGTTTGATTGGGAGATACAGAGAGGATATCATGAAGGAAAAAAAACCTGCATGCAGAAATAAGGCAATGGACTAGTTTTGGCTGGGATAGAGTTAGGTTTCTTCATAGCAGGTGGGCGGGGCTGTGTTTAGTATTTGTGCCAGAAACTGTTGATAACACAGGGATGCTCTAATGACCGCTGAGCAGAGCTTACACAGAGTCAAGGCCTTCTCTGCTCCTCACACCACCCCACCAGCAAGTTGGCTACAGGTGCACAAGAAGCTGTGATGGGACAAAGGTGGAACAGATGACCCCAATTGATCAAAGGGATATTCCACACCATATGATGTCATGCTCAGCATACAAAGTTGGGGGAAGACAATCAGAGTGATGACATTTTTCTTCTCAAATAGCTAGTACTCGTGATGTAGCCTAGCTGTCCTGGACGTGGCTGAACCCCTGCCAATGGGAAGTGGTGAATGAATTCCTTGTTTTGCTTTGCACATGTGGCTTTTGCTTTACCTGTTAAACCCTTGAGTTTTCTCACTTTTGCTGTCCTGATTCTCTCTCCCATCCCACAATAGGGGGGGAGTTGAGCAAGTGACTGCATGTTGCTTAGTTGCTGACTGAGGTTAAACCATGACAGCCAACAATCTTTCCAGTCAAGTCTTACAAAGTATTTGTAAGTTTGTTTTTGTTACTTGGGATGCTTGTGACCTTTGAGTGGTTCGTTGTTTTCTTACAGACTAGCAGCCAGCATCTCATGTTTGTCTTTTTAGAAGTTACATCCTTGGAATTATCTCCTTGTACCATTCATAATGAAGTTCACAGACTCTTAAGTCTTCAAAAGGTGGTTCTTCAAAAGGAAACATTTTGATATAATATACTAGCAATCCTATATAAACTAATATAGCTAACGTCTAGCATTATTTTGGCAAGTGAAAGAAAAATCTGCCTTTTCACAAGTGAATGGAGGCAACATGCTGAGACATAGATAAATGAAGAACTTTTCAAAGTCTTAAAACCAAATATGTTCAGAAGGCGTTTGTTTTCCTTTTTTAGGGGCAATAAAAATATTTGCATAATGAAATGCCAGTTCATTGAAACTAACCCTTTGTTTGTAGAAACTTGATTTAAACAATTGTTTTCTGGTTGAAACATGGTTATTCTGATAATTTTACAGCTGCCCTCAAGTCATTATTCCATTTCAAGTCTCTTTTAACTTTGGAACAGAGAGTTAAAAATATCTAGAAGTAGAAGAGAAAGACTTTAGAATGGCCACTATTAAATACTGGCATTAGCCCGAGTCATTTCCCACTTGGAATTTTGCTTGATGGTCATTTTTAACATTTCAGCTTTTTTGTTACTTTCTTATGTAATAAAAAAAGAAAGCTCAAACTTATTGACTGCAGGAAAAATATGCCTTTAAGTTATTTGTATATATCTCTTTATATATTTTTAAAGAATTTATTTGAAAATATAAGCCTCAGGCGGTTTGTTGCTCTGTATTGTAAAATTATTTCTTGTAGATAAAGCCATGGAGGCTTTGTGTCTTTGACAATCACATCCATTTTGAGTGTCTAAAATTGAATTGAAGTCTTGGAAGGCAGGTTTGAAAATTGCATGCATACTGTGTAAAGGGGAAACCTTTTCTGCTCTGAGATGTGGAAAAGCCAAGAGAATATAAAAGAATAAACTGCAGTAGATATTTGGTGAAACTTTACTGTATCCCATCCATATTCATTCTGAGTTCATGAGTTTGTCATAGGCTAACGTAAATAAAAAAGCCTTTGTCAATACAAAACCATAATCAACCTTTTACTATGTTCAGGCAGAACAGAAGTGCTACTTGGTCATTTATGACCGTACCCAATATTAGAATTCTAACCCTACCATAGATAAAAAGGTAAATGGACTCAGGAAGTCCTCTGCAATATTGGGGAGAGGGTCTTGGTACCATTATGTATTTTTATTTTTTTTTTTAAATTGACCTGGTTCTGTTTGTCATACTACCTGTTGCCCTAGGTGTTTGGTTTAAATATTCACCTAGTATTAAATATTAACCCGAGAAAAATTGCGAACTGGAACACACATTTCATCAGTGACTCTGCATATACTGCCACTTAATGAAGTTTGAATGCATGTTGAATGGGCGGCCCAGGGAGGTGGTGGAGTTGTCATCCTTGGAGGTGTTTAAAATAGATGTAGCACTTGAGGCTATGGTCTAGTGGTTAGGGAAATGTTGGGATGGAGGTTGGACTGCTTTCTTCCTCTGGTGTTTTCTAAAGAAATGGTTTTGTGAAATTACTTTATGACATTCTTCTTCTTTAAAGGTCTTGCCTGGCCTTGATGTACAGTCTTAGATACTTTGACTTAACCGTCCCTAGAGCTTGAACAAGATTTCAGTTGCTGTTTATCAGTGGCATAACTCTGTAATGTCAGATCTGAATGAATCCCTTCAATGAAATATTCTCCTGCTTTATAGAAACAGTTAAATGGCATTTAATGGCCACATGGCTTTTAACCCCAAGGACCCCAGAATAATTCTATTTCCTGTAAGACTGGGAGAAACATTTTTTCCATAGAGGAAATGACCAAGAATGACTGACCTGTGAGTAGGTAGAGAAAAATGGCTTCAGGAACTTCAAGAGGCTATGGGGATCTAGTTCAGAAAGAAAATTTTTGCTAAGGAAAATCAGCATTTCTTGGAGCTTTTCCTTTCTATGCTATAGGGAGTACCAGATAGAAAGACTACTGAGTGACATGCCAGGTTAGGCAGCTGTGGGAAAAAAAGACTGCTAAACCAGAGCAGGTATTTCCCTGTTGGCACAAGGTTGGACAGAAATAACAATTACTTCTCTCCTGTTGAGAGGCAGCAGTGAGGATGCATGGAGAGCAAAGCTAGTGAAGAACTCTGCAGTTTGCTAGGACTACAAATGGAAGAAGGAGGTGATGAAGTTATTTGGTTTGGCCATTGGCTCTTGAACAAAACAAAAGAGTCCATCAGAAACCAGCACTGGAAAACTGTTTGGCAAATGCCATCTCAAGAAAGACTCTTGCTCCTCTAAGTTTGCTAAAAGCAAAGATTCTTTGAGAAAATTAGGTCATACATCTTTCCAGGGCAGAAATCTGGTGATTGTTTTGTCTTCAAAGTATCTAGACTGGTATAGACTGTAAATATTAATGTGAAAAAGAATAATTTAAACAATACCAATTATTGCTTGGCTATTCTGCAAAATAGTAGTTTTGGGAAGTAAATAACGTGATTAAACAATGTAATTTCTTGACGTGGACATAAAACAGATTTCCACATCTCACAGAACTTATAGTAAACTGGTAAAAGTTCTTTTTGCAATATGGAGTTACCTTAAGTGTAAAAAGAAGGCCAAGAGTGAAGAATTAGGAGAGTGCATGGACCATTAGAGAGTAAGGAAAACTTGCTGAAATTTAGTGTCTCCTATTAGTAACTTCGAAGGTTTGCTATGTTAGTAGAAGCTAGAGGTAAGTGGAAAAATGTAGCTATTGCAACCAAAGTGTTGAAAAGATCAGTAATCATTTCTGGTATTAATGTAGCTCACAATGAATTTCTCAGTGTACGCTCTGCTTGGGAGAGATGCCTTTACTTCCATTCACAAAGTGGTGGGGAGGAACCTGTGTCGGACTCTGCTTCCCTACCCAAAAGATAAAGAGTAAGAGCAGAGGAAGGGTTTCATAGCACCATTCTGTCTTCCACTCAAATGACCACGCAGTGTAGTTGCATGGTATGAGGGACAGCAAGTTGTGAGAAGCTTTCTTTTGGAGACACTGAGTTCTCCCATTGCAGTTTACCACCATGCCTGTTCTCCATAGGTATTGACAGGTGTCATCATGTCCCCACCCTTTAAAAGCTTAGGAGAGAGAATTTATGATGAGAATTAACCAAGAAGAGCAGATCTGAGCAGTGTATTACTCCTGCATCTGAAAATGAGGTGTATGGTAAAGTGGCTGGCATCCCTGTGCTCACAGGGTTGAATGGGGGCAGAAGGGGTCCAAGGGATCCTGGAACGAATCTGGAAGGAGGAAGGGAGGGGGTGTCCCTGCCATTTCCTTAGCTTTACGGTAGAACTTCTGGAACTGATTTTTATGTTTTGTTTTGAGAGTTTTCATTTTCTTTAGCTTTCTGCCAAGGGATTTAACTCTTTTTTTTTTTTTCTAGTTTTCTTGTTTCACATCTTTCACTCAACCTGCCTTGTCTGTTTCCCAGCTTTAAACTTTTGCTATGAAAGAACAAAAGCTTTGTACACTGCATTATCTCGTGTTGCAGGAAGCTCGGGGGTAATTAAGTCCTACCATTTCCTTCTTTTTGTCCTGCCTCCTGCCAAGACCTCCCAATGCAGCAGTGGTGAACCTTTGATCATTCCACCTCTATGGACAAATCAATAACAAATGGTTTGCTAAACGTGTGTTTGCAGTTTGAATCATCTCTACAATGGGTCAGGCCCTCCTTTCAGGGGTAAGGAGGAAAAGGCATGGTTTTCTCTTCTCTAAAGGGGCACATTCATTTTGCAGCTTGCTAATTGGAATAATTGTCATGGTAAAGTTGAGTGTTGTCTGCTTTGACTACCTCAGTGATGTCCCCTTTGAAAAACTTCAATTCAGGAGGCTGTCATATCGAGAAAGTAACATTCTCTGCCTAGAGTGACTAAGGGCTGTACAGGGTATCTTTCTCCAATGGTTGTATAAAAGTCACTCAGCAAATCTGAAAATTCAAATCTGATACTCCTGGCTGGATTGTGCAGTATGTTACAGCACATGCATCTTGCTCAAAATAGTGTAGGAGGTACTGTTGTTAGTCTTGTAGGTACAAAATGCTTGTTGTGGTTTCTTATTTCACACTGGAATCCTTGTAAATTGGAGGAAATCTGAAAGTAAATGAAAGGTCTGTTTTTCTCTGAACATGTATGAGAAACTGGCTCATGTCCAGGCTAGTTTTTGACCAGGTATTACTTAGTCTGTGCCAATATTTCTGGAAAAGAAAAATACCATAATGTAGTAATGTCAGTTATGCTTCACGGGGCAGAAAAACTGTGCTTCTCCTTAAGGAGACATGGGGAACTCACATTGATATTGGTATGTCTCTAAGAGTCATTACTTGATGTTCTAATGCATGAGATAGGACCTAGCCAGGTAATCTCCTCCTCCTAGTCATTGATTCTTCCTAGTCACCTGTTTTCAAGCATCTCTGATTCTCAGACAGAGAGTCAAAACAGCAAAGGATGATAAAAGATTCTAATTCTCAGTTTTGCACTAAGAAGCAGATGAGTGCTACGGAAAAAAGATACAGAGGATTGTAAAAAGGAAAAAGAAATTGGGAAGAACTCATACGTTAAAATAGGCTGTCTTGTAAGTGTCATCTAAAGCACAATTTCTGTTGGTAAACAGATGCAGGGGAGGAATAAATGCAGGAATTTAAGCTGCAAATGATGCATATATTTAAGGTCTATGTAAATACTATTGCATGAGGAATGTGGTTAATTAATACTAATTATAAAAATTATTTGGTGTTTTCATTAATTAACAAGTATATAAATAATGTTTTTTATTTTGAGATAAATAGTTACTTTATATTGACATGATAACCTCTCTCTATAAACTGGAGTTTTAAAATTAATATGTAGTACAGAGCCATGATTTTTGCTAAACTCTTAGTTTATTTCACCTTTTTATGGAATAGTAGTTAATTTGGCAGTCTTTAAAGTGCCCCTATAAATCTACAAATGTTAAATATTTTATACTATATAGAGAGAAATAGTAGATGATGCCTTTCATTGAGTTTAAAAAAAAAATCTCCAGGTCATATTTAAAATACATCTTTGTTTCTATAACTTCATATCCAGTTACAGAGAACTGAATTACGAAGAAACAATAACAAAAACTATGAAAGAGCAGTCTAATGGGGTTATAAATTTGCTTAAAGGCTAGTTGGTATTCCCTTGCCCCATCCTCAACAATTCCTTGGAAAGAATGTTTTTAAAAAAAGAAAAAAAAACAAACAACAAAAACCACTTTCATAGTGATGTGTGTATACAAAGAATCAGCAGAGGCAGCTATTCAGTTCAGCTTGATCTGTTTCTTCATATGGATGCTAATAGATATATTATCTTATTGGCTTTCTTAATCAATGTAATGTGAGTTTCTGATTTTCCCTCATGGTATTCCATTCATGTCTTTCGTGAAACAACTATGCTGAGGATGTCAGGGCAACAGCCCTTTAATTTGAATTGCATGTATGTGGCTTAAGAAAATAAAGCAAAATTGCAGTTCATTATAGTGGAAGCTGTAAAACATAACAATCTTATAAAAAGCAGCCTCCCCTATTTGAATAAACAGCCCCAAAGTGGTACAAGATGCAAGAGAAAGTGTGCTGCTTTACCTTCATTAGAAAACCTACCTCCATTTTTGTTATTTGCAATAGGAAGGTTTAGGGAGTTGCTTGCTCTGTTTCTGCCTGTCTTTTGGTGCGTTTACTCAAAGTCTGACATTTTAAGACAGGAAATGTTTTCTGCTGTCTGGATTTCTGTGAGAGTATAATAAATTGAGGTTTTTCTTTGGAATCAAGAAAACCATGGCTGATGGTTTTCATCTGACTGTGTTTTACAAAGGACATCAGGGTTGTTTTTCCCTAAGTGAAGCACAGAGAAGGTGAGGTCACCAGGGAGGCCAGAGGCAGAAATAAAATTGAACTGAGCATCCCGATTCTTTGTACTGCTTTTTGTTCACTTGGAAGCTCAGAAACCAGAGGATAAGACCCTGCACTTGGATTTGTGCTCACTCTCTACCTGCATTGATTGACCACAGTAACAGGCTTTACAGACTTCCTGTGTTGTGGGGTTGACTCTTCTGTCACATGGAGTGGAGTATATTTTATGTTGCAGGTGTGATGAGGCAGCTCTGTGAGAAGAGGAAAAAAGAGGTTGGAAAGGAAATATTATCTTCTGTTAGACAAGTGGATATAAATGGAGCATCAAACCAGATGCTGTGCAGTGACTTTTTTGGGTCTGAAACAGCAGCAGACAATGTGAGGTGAAATCCAGATTTTCTGTCACTACCTAGATTTGTTAGCTTGTAGAATATCTCCGAGGTACAATCCTCGGTGGGTAATTTGAGCTAGATTTAGATTGAACAGTTAGCAGACATAATGGCCTTTCCTGCCATCTTCATTCCCTAGTCGCCCCTAACCTGGGGCAGTAAGCTGCAGCTCTCCTGATGGAATTGAGGCAGGGGATGAAGGAGAGCTGTCTGCTGTGGCCAGACCTCCCACCACAGGGAGCTGTAGTGCTGGTGAAAGGCATGTCTGATGGCGCTTGGAAGCATTCCAAGGCCTTGGAGTTTCTAGGGTCTTATTTCATAGTTACCCTTTGCAAGATGAGGAAAATTCACCTGCAGCTTGTGTTGCACCTGGTAGATGCTGTTTGCACACACTCCTAGTGAGTTCAGAGAGAAGCTGTAGCTGGGTGAGGAGCAGGAATTGGAGTTTCTGTCTTGATCCTCTGTGTTTAAGGCTTCTCATCTCTGCAGGGTGCACAGTCTATGCATGGCATACTTTAGCACGTGAGATTCTTCTGTCTCTAAAATAACATATAAAAATGAGTTTTTGGATGCTTAAGTACAGGCTTCCAGCACCATTTTAAATAGCTTGACTTACTCTTCCTAAACTACAGCTGTTTTTCCTGTAGGTTCTGCATGATGACTGTAAGCCTTGCATGGATATCATGAAGACTTTAGGATGTTTTTAATATCACTCAACATCCATATGTAGACACCAGAATTGTCCTTTGTCTATATTGCTCAGGCACTATTGGCTCATTTGGATTTTATCTTCCTGTACCAACTACAATTATTTTTCAGTAAAACCAAAACAGTTCAGTTGAAGTATGTGAACTGGCTTCTGTGAAGTGTAACAGCATTGAACCAGGGCTCTTAAGCAATCACTCCCCTACGGGGTACCAGCCAAGTAAGAACTAGATGGTTTGTGGGTGATTGTGGAAGTCCAACCTGACTGAAATAAAGCATAGACAGTTTCTGTTTTCATAGACAATAGTTATGAAGTTTGGAGACTATCAAAATTATTTTTGGACCAAAATATCCAAGAAAGTCAGTCAGTTTCCCTTTATATTAATTTATTGTTTTTGTAGGCCTGAGTACTGAAAAAAAAAGTGACCAAATTTAATTGTACAGTTTACCTTTGAGTTATTTGACTTCTGTAAATTATTTGTCCATTCTTAATTGTGCTCTGTGGTTGGTTACCTACTTTGCATGTCAATAAAATTATTAGCAACAGAATCCTTTCCAACAGAAGACTAATTACTGGCAAACGTTGTCTGGCTCACAGTGGATTCTAAAGGATGTGTACACCTAACTCTGCATAAACAGCCTTGTTGCATGTAAGTCAGCATTATGGCAGGAGAAATGATCATTCTCCAAACGTTTGTGCAAAAAAAGGGCATCTCTGATTTGGAAATGGAAGATGCAGCACTTCTGCAGCGTCTGCCTGACATTGGCCACTTGGTGTGTTCTCTGCTCATTCTGGATAGCTGCTGCTGTTTCATGCATTTTTGGTTGGTCTGGGTGTGTTTTCTTTCTTTCTTTTTTCTTTTTCTTCTCCTTTCTTTCTCCTTTCTCCTTTCTCCTTTCTCCTTTCTCCTTTCTCCTTTCTCCTTTCTCCTTTCTCCTTTCTCTTTTTCTCTTTTTCTCTTCGCCATCGTTGTCGTCTTCTTCGTCGTCTTCTTTTTTTTTTTTTTTTTTTTCCCCCTTGTCACTGGCTATCTTGAATCATTTTTATTACTTTTTTTCATATTATACTCCTGACTGGCTGGTTGTTTTTCTGCTGTCTTATTTCAATTTTGAATGTACTGTTGTACTATTTGATGGGTATTAGAGAAGTGCTATATCTAAGTAGAATGGCTGTAGTGCACTGTCTTTGCAAGTCATCATTCTTGCTGCCTCACACAATATCCCAGTATAAATTTTATTTCAGTAGACTTACTCCTGATTTATACTGGTATAATTGTTAAAAAAAAGTGCAATATTTTAATATCTCTATCTTCAAAAAATATCTAGTCTGGAGAAAAAAAATAAGTTGGAATTTTTGGAGGAGTTTGGATTGGTTTGCTTATTTCTTAGCTGAGGTTAGTAGGGTTTGTGCACCAAGACCTATCCTGAGGCCTCTGAAAGATCATACCTAAACTTTCAAGGTGTATTTCTGGCCCTCTGGAGTAGATGGCTTTAGCATTAGCCAGAAATTCACCATACGGGCAGCAGGCATACAAGACAAGTGTATCCATAAGTGCAAAGATGTTTATTATTGTTAGTTCTCCTTTCAGATGCAAATGTTAAGCAGATTATACTAAGAAATTCTCAAGCCTTTGGTGGCGCCTGTTTCTCTGTACTTTTCTGACTGTGCTTAGAAGAAAAGATTAGAGATGAGTGAGATCTCTCTGTTCTCATCAGCTCCCTCCAACAAGTGTGTGCAGAGAAAGCCTCAGAGAAAACCCAGCAGCCTCAGGAAGGTGCTGATGCCTCTCAGATGCAGCTTGTGCTTGCCTGGGAAAGCAGCTTTCCTCCACTTGTCCAGCACACAGAAGGATGAATCAGCCCAGGTCACCTGTGGCCAGACTGGGCTGAAACAGAAGAGATGTGTCAGTAATCCCAGTCAGAAGGTTACAGACACTGCACTTTGGTAGAACTTAGTGCCCATAGGTGATCAGAAGAACATGATATTCATCACCTAAGACAACTGTATGGATGTCAACTCCCCTGTTTTCCTGCAAACAGGAACACTGGAGTAGTTTTCATGTAGTCCAGGATGGTGTCAGACAAGAAACAGCAGCTGCCTACAGCAAGCCATTTGGCTCTAATCACATCAGTTTTAGTGTGTTTTATAATTTGGATACAGCAGTGGGGCTTAGATCATTGCCTCAGCCAACTCTTCGGGCTTGGGCCCAGTTCAAACATATGATATAAACATACCCAGAAAATAGAACTGTAAAGGCATAGATTGCTTGATAGATTTGTCCCTCAAAAAATGAGGAGCAATCCTAACCAGATCCTCTCAAAATGAATTGCTTTTTTCTTCCAAAAAAATATAATTTCAATCAGATTACCAGAATAAAATGTTTCTACTGAACTTTGAAATGTCAGTGTTGCAATATTTGTTGCTGATTTGATATACTCCCTTGTGATTCGTTTCCCTCCAGCTTCAATACATACACAAATCTGTCAGGAATAATGTTTTCTGTGCTATTCTTTTGCATTCTTTTTTTTTTTTTTTTTTTCCCCTCTCTGTCTTGAAGTATTAGGAATGCATTGCATCTCAAATAAATACCAACTTCTAAACGGCTTTCAAATCCTGGGAAATAGCTTTAAATTATCTTTGGACACTCCTCTCTCTATGAAAAATAGAGATGAGGCTTTGCAGTCTTTTCTTTTGCAATTGCATTGGGGATTAGGATAATGAGCACTAGTGTTGCAGACTGTAGAAATATGTTAGTTTTGACTAAAGAAACAGCATGGAAAAACAGATTAATTGGCAAAGGGAATAATTGTTGAGTCATGCACTGGAAATTCCCGTTAGTGAAAAATGTTTTGATTTTTTTTCCTTAATAATAAAAACTAACCATGTCTTCTGTTCGTTTAAATACACATTAATAATAAAAGGATTAGTTTGTGGCTCTACTGCTGTTACATTTAGATGAGTCCAAGGACAGGATCTGAAATGCAGCTGGAAGGCCTCTCTCAGCCTGCCTCTGCTGCCTCTGCTTATGGATGTGAGTAATCTGCATGGGAGCCATCCAGGTTATCTCCAGCCATCACAGCTGAACTGGCAGGCACCCGGACAGAGGTGATATTATTGGCAGAGAGGTGTCCCATCCCTCTGCTTTCTGCACCCACTATGTGCTGAGATGGGATCAGGCTCTCCACTGCTCCCTTGTGGTAAGTGCGGTTCTTTCAGGAGACTCAGGGGGTGGTGGTCTCCTCTCATTTTGGTTGTGGACTGACACAGTTAACCAAGCATACTCTTAAATAACTTCTGAAATGAAAAGGAGATCTAGATTTTCTTTCTGTTTATCTGTTTTAGACAAAACCCCGTTCACAGGGCTTTCAGCACTGTTGCTTGACCCCAGTTCAGCTGTGTGATCTCTGCCCTCCTCTCTGCTGAAAGCCTTTGCCACTCTACAGCTTCTTGATAGGCAATCCCCTGTGGTGCTCAGTCATGGGGAAGTACCAACAGCAACTAAGCAGATGAGCTGCAGAAAGGAATGAAATAAATGCACTTTGCCCCTGGAAAGTATTTAGCCGAACAGTATTTTTTCTGGATGATAAGCTGTAGTATTGCTTAAAAAACACTATTTCCAGGAGGATTATTATTTCTACATTATTCAGGCATTTTAACTTATTTAACAGAAAATAACCCAAATGTTATGACAAGTGTCAACAGAAAAGCAATTACATTTTCTGCTGCACTATCATAAAGTGTCTCAGGTTCAAACAGACATTTGTAATAATTAATAACTGTAGTAGACATTTTCTTCTGGAAGAAAATCTCTCTAGGATTCAGCCAGAAGAGCTGAGTTACTTTGCAGGAGCGGGGAAGTGGAGGCTTGACACTACGTGTTCTGCAATTTCATTACTCTCTTCCTGACAGAAGTGAGATCCTGACACAAATAACTCAATTTTTTTCCCTGAACTATAGTAAATACAGGCTTTATCAGAGCCTGTGTAATGGTTCTGCCCTCAAGGCATTGGAATTCAGGAATCAAATGCAGGTGTGGAGGTGATTATGGTACAAGGGAGTTTTCATCCATCTATCCTTTTCCAGTCTATAACCGATGGAGAATAAGAGCAGCTTTGTTAGCCCTCTGCCTCCTACATCACAGTATAATGGTTCTTCCAGTAAAGAAATCTCTTAAAGACGGTGTGTTTTTTGTTGTTTGTTGTTGTTGTTGTTGTTGTTGTTTTTTTGTCAGGGTGCCATAGTGTTGGAGAGTAGGAGGGAAGTCAATTTTTCCTGATGTTTGGCCAGTCTCCTAAACGACTTCATACATGGATGTAGACTAAGGCCAGCCAGGACACTGGCAAGATACTAGTGGTGTAAATAGTGGTTTTAATTTTTATTGTGTCATTTTAACAAAAGACAGAAGGGGTAAGCCATTGCTGAAGCAGCAGAATTCAGGGAAGAGAAGGAAAAGGCAGATGAGAGAGAGGGAACATGCGTGTGGGGAGCTTGAGCCTGCCCCTCAATGTTAATAGCTTTCACCAAACTCCCTTATTGCCCTGACTGAGGCTGTGGCTCCCAGTGTTCACAGCTAGCCAAGAATCACTTTGAGGATTGGGGAGCAGCATGATCAGTTCAGTTCAGCCTGGGGACTAAGATCTCTCTGCACTGATGTGTGTTTGCTGTGGGTGCAAAAATACTCTACTTCTAGCATGGAACTCAAAGGCAAAGAAACCATTTTGTCTTGTTGATCAGCTGTTTTTGTACACAACAGTTGGCAAGTGCAGAATATGAATCAACCTCTGGTTATGGTCTTTAGCTCAGAATAATTTTATAATTAAGGATTTGAAAATTGCTTTATCAAAATCATATTTGCTTATTTTTGAGTTGTGTTTAGGTCAGTATCAGTCACTGAGGAGCTGAGAAGAGCAATGAGGAAAGCTAAGAAACCTAGAGGAGTCCTTGGGGATCTTAGAGGGAGAATAAGAGACCGTATAAGTAGACAGCAAAGTGTGATCTTTGCTCCCCTCAGACAGATCTTGCCCTTCCTATGAGTTCAACTGGTTGTTTCCATCAGAGGAGTGCCTGTTAGTATTGTCCTTTGGGAGGAGTAGCTCATTTTGTCTCCTTTTCAAGTGCATCTGGGAAGGGTGTTGACCTCTCTTTTCCTCACATACTGTTCAACTTTCTTGCAGTCTAGTGGGAAACTTTCACTGAAGATATGAAGCATAGTGAGAAAGGGTATTCTTTTTCTTCCCTTGAAGATGAGTAAGAAGGCAAGGGGTAGCAAGAATGCACTTAGTGCTGTAGCTCTTTAAAATGTACTTTTGTGATGACACTGGCAGGAAAATTAAGTCTTGTACATTTCTTTGGTCAAATAACTTTAAAAACAACAATGTGTAATATAGTATGTAAATACTACTTTAAAATTAAAACTTCTAGAGGAGAGACTTTTCCTGGAAGTTATAAACTCAGCAAGGATTTTTGACTTCTCCAGGCTGTGTTGTTGCTGTGTGACTTTATGATTACTGTATTACTGGTTTTACTCAAACTAATTTATACATGAGTTATCTCCAGTTACATATGCAACTACCAGTGCACATATGCACTCATATTTTAAGATCATTTATAATTTAATTTGAAGCTCTGGAAATGCAGTTGCATTGGTTTGTTCATGGGCTTTGTTGACAGAGAAGGTGTTCCGCTTAGCTAAAACTTAGTAGTTTTAAAGGTTGGTGTTAAATGAGTATTAAACATTTTTGGATTGAGCTGATATAATTGAGTCCCAACCTGATTTTTAACCTTTCGAATGTTTAATGTCTTAAAGCTGTCATTTCGCAAGGCTATCTTTTGGCATATGAGTCAACATCTTAGTCACCTAGGTCCTACAAGGAGGTAAAAAAACAAAGCAGCCTTGGATGTGGATGTTTCAGCATAAGCCAAGTGCAGCATTCATAGATCTCAAATCCTTACCATGGTCTGGACCTCTTTCTGTGTAATTGGTTTAACTCTGGGAGCCAAAACTCACAACGTGGTAAAGCAAAACATTTTCAAAACATTTGAGAGTGGTTGTGTCATAATTCTGATGACTTAGAAAACTGTTTACATTCTGCAGTTCAGTATCTCAAAAATTCATTAGCTGTTAATTAATTCAGGCTTTCTACTTCTGTTAGCTTGATATAACAAAACAAAGAAAATGCTGTTAATCATTTAAATGCCCTATAAATTGGTAGTGTTACATATCAAACATAGTAACTCCATTTGGCTCAGAGGACCTAATTAGTAAATGTCTGGTATAGCCTTTGGTTGCTGAAATGAACTATTGATTTCAGAGTTATAGAAAGCTTCTGTGGACTCACCATTTTCTGCATGTATTTTTTCTCACAACCCTTAAGAACACTAGCTGGAACAAGAGAATTCAGTCTAGCAACATAACATTTAACACAGTAAAACAACAGAAGAGGTAGAAGATTCTGGAAAACATTAACTATGTGACTCTTACCCTTAGGTTCAAAAGAGGGTCCTCTTTACTGGAAGGAGTGAGCAGCACTTATTGGTTAGCCTGGATGAGTGTTTCCTTGTTTGCCACTGCTAATGGTTCCAGGATACAGACAGGGAAGGTTTGTGGAGAGGTGTTGATGGTCTTTGTGGGACAGAGTCTTGATGGATAAGATGGTCTGCTCATCGACTACTTCATTGTAGTAGAAAGATTCATACTTACAAGAGACACTCTTTATAAAACTTGGATTGCTCAAGATGATTTATCCCTGGATGCTTTCTGTTGCAAGGTTTTTGTGTGCATGCAGGCTATAAATAATACCTGAGTTCATGAAAAAGCTGTCTTATTTTGGCTAAATATATTTTCAATAATACAGACACCCTTAGTGTTTTTATCTTTAAAAACAGATTAAAAAAACAACAACAACAACAACAACAACAAAAAAAAAACAACAAAAACAAAAACTTCAGTGGCTGTTATTAAAAATATTTCTATCCACAATACTTTTTCATACTTAAGTCCTTCCGAGGCGTCAAAACTCTCCACACTCAGATGTAATTGCTTGTCTCTACAATGGCCTGACACAATTTTCTTTGCTTGGATAGTCTCCAGTATTGTCTGAAGAGAAATATTAATGTTCTGTGTGTTGATTAGGATTCCTACAGGCTACCATGAAATTGTAATAAATAAAAAAATAAATGTCAGTCTGGCTCACATACACCATATGCAGGATGCCATGCAGTCCCAGCTCATGCTGCTCTTTTAATGAGAGCTGAAGCCAGCTCCTACCTTGAGGGAAGTTCTGCCCCAGGGCAAAAAGAAAACACTGCTGTGTATCCATGCTGAGAGCTCTGTTTACTCATTTTCCAATTCTAATAAGGAAGCAAGCCCAATTAAGTGGAATAAGCCAGACAGTTATGCTATGGAAGATTTAAAACTGGAAATTTTAGAAGGGGCTTAGGGAGTTGGGTGCCTAAGCTCCCTTACCAGAACTACTGTGGTTGTCAGGATATTGCACGCACCACCACGTGTGAAGCAGAGGGAGCACTATCTCTTTGACATAACTTCAGTTTGCCTATTGAAATATGAAAATGTAGGATCTATTTCCAAGGATGCATTAGATATTGTCCTTTAAATACACCACAGCAGAGGACTAATGTGTAACAACTGTGAACCTGATGAAGAACAAGTAATTATGTTGCTTGCTTCTGGAGTTATTAAGGTTGGATGACTTCAATTCCCAAAGTAGCTGCAGTTAGCTACAAGTGCAGTTTTTCAGTTCTGATCAGGACTGTAGGAGACTGTTCACTGCTGTGACCTTAGCAGCATTCACTACTATGACCTTAATGGTTGAAGTTGTTTTGTTTTTTAAAACAGAAACATTTTTGTTCATTATAATCTTAATGGACAATTTGTTTTGCAGTGAAATCCATGGGAAACTAAAATTCTGTCTTTATAAATGAGAACTCAATGTGTTTATATGCTTAATGAAACCCCCCCTAAAATACTGCAAACAAGTGTTGATGGCACATGTATTTTTCTTTGCAGTTGTCAATAGAACATGTCTATTAATGAAGGTAGTGGAATTAAACAAAGTATCCAGTTTCCTTGACAAGTTTCACTTTGTTGAGACAAAAATCATCCTAAGTAGAAAAGAAAGAAAACCTTTGTGTTGCTAAAACAACAAAAACCCAACTAAAAACAAAACAAAACAAAACAAAAAAAAAAACCAAAAACCAACCCCAGAACACCCAAAACTTAAAATATTGCTAAGTTTACTTTAAATTCAAAAAGAGATACAGAGGGGAAAAAAAGAGAGCAGAAACAGAAATGTAAGGTTTCTTTTTAGTTTGAAGAAGATGCAAGTGAATTTTTAAACATTGGAAGCACTAGTTCTACACTTAATTAAGTAGTTAATATTTAGCATTGAGTTTTTCATTAAAAACTTCAAATTAAATCTTTTAATACACCAATATATGAAATATTTATTTTTTTTTAGTAACTCTGGTGCTAAAGAGAAATTCTAACTCTAGAAGTTGAAATACAGTGTATAATCTGTTGCACCATACTTTAATAAAAACCCCACATTTCTCTTGCAGCATATTCCAATGCAAAAATTGATGAATAATAGTGTCTTTTGAGGTTTTACTTCCTACTTTAATTGACATATTTTATCTAACTATGGAAAGCTGTAGATTACAGCACACATAGTGTTTGAAACTAAATAAGTTATTCTTGTTTTGCCAACAAATGAGCATACCATCTTTCAGGGGATCTGTTTTACTGGTGATTAATGACAGGTTATTTCTTTAAGAATGCCTGTAAATCTCAGGTGTAGAACTAGTTGTATTTTAGGCGGTATAAGTTAGCACAGAGAGCTGTTGGTGAGCTAACAGTCATCCTCAAATAAAAGTGCTTTGAATCCTGTGTATCTACATATGTCTTAACTCTTTTTCAGAAATGTTGAAGAATTTCAGAAGACTGCTTGCAATGCCATTCAAAATCACTATTCCTAGATGCCTAGGCTCAAAGCCATTCCATATCACCAATAACTGCAGTGACATGCCAGTTTCCAATGTGTAGATGCAATACCAGCAGGAATATTTAATCTAGTCATTCAGCCTTCTTCGTGCAACAGTCTATATTTGCAAAAGTCAGCTCGGTACGTTGAGCACGGAGTCAGTGTATGGGACATGTGGTACTTGTGTTATTAATGTCTGATGAAAAATCAGACCTTGTATTCCCTTGCTTTTAATTTTCTAGGCTGGCTTTGCCATTGTCTTAAAGTAATTGCCATGTTCCTGTCTTTCTTCTAAATGCATTAATTACCTAGGAACTAAGTCTAACTACGTTCTGTGGAAAAGGTGTGACCATCGGTAGGCATCACAGCAGCTTCCTGTGCCAACCCACCGTTCACTGAATGTTAAAATCGGACTCTTCTAGTGGAGGCAGAAGTTCAGTGACTTCTTTCTGAAAGTGTATTTTTGATTATACTTATAAAGCTCTAGCTACATACTGAAGTCTAGTTAGGCGCATTCTTGTTTCCACGTGGACTTTTTTTTGGTTTTTTTTTTTTTTTTTCCCCCCTTTTTTTTTGGTCTTCTTGGCAGCAAGGTAACTAAAGCAAGACCTTGTATAGTCTTTTCATGCCCAGACCATACTCTAGTAAAGTGTAATTCAGGCTGCTACAAAACTTTAGGAAAGCTTGTTGGAGAGTTTGACATATTTCTGTAAGGAAAAGCAGGAATATCCCTTTATTCAGACTTCTGAGCATTATTCCATCACTTGTACTTCCCTTGGCTACACATTGGGGAGGACTGCATGGGGAAATCAAAGCTGGTTTGCATAGCTTTAGTGGTGGCTATTGCAGAATTTATTTGCAATGATAAAAACTGGCATATGTGCCTTAGGCACTGTTCCCCAGCTATGTAGAACTGAAAGGTTTTCTAACCTTTCTGGAAAAGAAAAATAAAAAGCCTGTGGACATGCTAACACAATACAGAGAAGGGTAAAATTCACATATTTGTTTCTTAGATTTTTCCTGTTTTGTTTTGTATTTTGCAGTCATTTCCCAGACTGTCGTTTGATGACTGGTGGAGAATCCATGTTTCGTAGGCCAAAGATTAAGTTGTGCCTGTATAACTTATATAGTCCAAATCAAAAATGTCAATCAGTTCTTGATAATGTCTGAACTGCACCTTTGTGGAAGAAAAGGTAAGAACCAGGTAACTGATTTGGAGGCTGAATAATTACTGAAGTAATTAGTCTAAGCTGTAAATATTTCTGTGGTATCTGTGGTTAAACTTCTCTCTTTGAACATATCTTACTTTATTTGACTAAGGTGCAAAGACACAAGACAGCCAAAATGAACTGGATTTTTAAAAAGTGGATAAATACCAGCTCAATAAAAATGTACATAATGCCAAACCAGAAGTAAACTCAAAGGAAACTCTAAGGAAAAGGTTGATTAAATCCAGTCATATAATGCTGAATTAGATTCTGTGTTGCTTCACAGTACTTGACTTTGCTGGTGTATGTGGAGAGTTTTTTGGGTGCCTGGAATGGCGAATGTTCCCTTTCTCTGTTACCATTGTGTAAGGTTGAACAACTGGTAAAGTGGATAAGCCAGGATGTGTGTTGCCTGCAACAGCTGCTTTGCTGCTGAGGCCCGTTAAATGGGTCTGAACCAAAATCATTTTGTGCTATAAAAATCTGATCAGTCAAGAACTAGGTAGAAAACAAATTCACTGCATGCAGCTGAATGTCATTACATTTCACTGAAGTCCTTTGAGGCTGTATTAAAACAATTACTACCGGGCATTTTAATTCAAGTAACTTTGTATTCCAGTGCCTCCAGGGCTGGGGGAGATGAGGATGGAAGTGCTGAAGGAAACAGGTTGGGCTGTTTCTTCACTAATGGCCAAATGGAAATATTTGTGTCAAATACTGGCAGGGATGTATTTGTATCATTGCACCATTTACCTTGTTGCAAGGCATTGGGGACAGATAGGATTCCCTCCTGACAAGATCCACACTATTATCGACACTTAGAGGTGTTCCTTTCCCCTGTATTCTTCATGAAACATGACTTGTTCTAGAAAGTATTGTCTATTCTTCAAGAAGCCTTGTGTTCCATTTTTTTTTCTCTGTTTCCATGACTAGTTTCTATCCTAAAGGGTACTTTACTCGGTTTTATTTTATAGTTTTGGACCTTTTTATTTTCTGTCTTTAGTACGGTGCTAATACTAGGACCTACGTTAGTATTATCAGACTGAAATCTAAAGCTGTCTAAAATTATATTAAAAATAGTTCAATCTCACTAAACCTTTCTGCTGTTTTTGTGACCTGTCATATACAGTCATTCGTATCCAAGCAGCAAATTCAGACAAATGTTTATTCATGCTGCATGAAAAAAGGGGATACAAATTGAGTGAAATTATTGGGGAAGCAAAAAGAGGTAAAACAGTCAGTATCTGACCAAGAAACTTATCACAAGACTCAGGGTTTAGATACTAGGATGTTTGCTAATTGATGCTAACCTCTTAGTTGTGATGATAATGTATGAATCTATATAAATGGAAAAAAAACCCTCACAGCATATATAAATGCTTAAATTCCACTTTTATGCTTTCAAATGTTTCGTAGATGTTACCTAACAGTAAGAAAATAAAAAATCCAGATGTCAATAAAATGTGGTTTTTTTTTTCCACAACTGATAATACAAGGATTGATTTTACATCCCACACAGCTCTCAAAATTGCGTCTTTATATTTTGTAAGAAGCAGAATGATTTTAGCTGTGTCTGAGATGCAGGCTATTGTGAAACTGAACTAGCTGTATGTACCCTCTCCTGTGTCGTACTTAACAATTTATAGCCTCTGTTTTTTGACATTCACACCAGATTTCTGATTGAGGCTTCTCATCCTAAACACCCACAGGTCAGCATGTGTTTTGAAAAGATCTTTTGGAAGAGTATCTAGAATATCTAGCTGGTAATATTTGATGTATGCATTTGTTTCACATTTATGATCCCTTTCTTGGGATTGAAAATGAATACTAAATTGATTGTAAAAAAAAAAAAAAAAAAAATTATTCCTATGATTGGCTGGACACAAGGTGGGACTCCTTTGTAAAGCACCAAAGCAGAAAGAGTTTAGACTTAGGAAAGAGTTCATCAATTTTGTTGGACAGCATCTTCAATTAGGCACTGAGACTTAAGAGCAAGCTAAACAAGCATCAGCCCTCATGATCATGCCTCCATTTTCTTTCATTGCTTTGATTTTTCCCTTGAATGACAGGCACATTTCTGTATTTTTCTCTCCCTTCCTCTTACATCTTCAGGGAGCATGTGGGAAGAGAATCAGACATTTCCCTTCATCTCTGTAGGCCTTGCGAAATCACGTGGAGGCAAGATTTTTTTCCTGTGGATGAGTGAATATATTTACTGTAGTTGCTGAATATTATTTTCGAGTAGAATCCTGCTTGATATGGTACATTCCGTAAGGGCAAAGGAAGTACAAGAATAACCAATAAAAATAACCATGCTGCATTCTTGTTGTAGCCCCTTTCTCACAGTTCTGCACTACATGTCTCAGTGGCTGTTTCACTACGTCCCAAAGAAGGTAGTTGATTTAACCAAAAGTGATACATTGTTAGGTGTACCACTGGCTGCTTCTCTGAGAAAGGCTCAGAAAGGCAAACATCATAAAAAGAATGAGAAAAGGAGGCCTACTTTC
Organism: Merops nubicus; assembly: GCF_000691845.1. Lineage (NCBI taxonomy): Eukaryota > Metazoa > Chordata > Aves > Coraciiformes > Meropidae > Merops > Merops nubicus. Next base: position 28,334 of record NW_008601187.1, on the reverse strand, counting down.
CTTCTAGGAAAAAATCGATATTCACCTGGTTAATTTTTTGTCACTTGGTTGGCATTAAGAGTTTCCTTGCCTTGTATGTTCTTTTTTTCCCTCATTGCTCACACCATGAAGTGCAACTCCTCCCTTCCTTCTCCCTTACACAGTCTCAATGGACAATTAAATGTTTAGTGTAGCTTTGGGGAAAAAATTCTTATCTGGAAGCAAGAATTTCCTCATAATTTATTACAATTGTCAAAACTTCAGTCACAGTGGTTTTAAAAGTCTTTTTTGATCAAAGCTCTTTCTTGCAGTGAAGTCTGAGCTGTGTGAATGGTATAGTACCTTTTTGAGCTTTGCTTCCATGCCTGAGGAGGGGTACTGCAAATCAGAGGCTTCTGAGTATAAGGAGACATGATGACTTGTGCCAAGGGACTAGGCCATCAGCTTGTGCCATTTTGGATAAATTTCAGCTTACTATAAAATGTCCAACCTCATAAAATGCTAGACAGAAAATATTTTGATGAAGTCAATTGACATGTTGTTGTGGGGGTGTTTAAAGAGATTTCCCTTTAAATCACTTCAGTCACGGAACTCCATTTCAAAGCTGCTTGCTGTGGAATGAGTGGAAAGTGCCTCACTCAAATGAAGGCAGCAATACAATTTATTGAGATAGATTCATGATGACAAAATTTAATAAATATGATAAAAGCAAAAAATCAACAAAGATTAATCAAGGTTCAGTTTGTTGGCAAGGTCACTACATTACTTACTATGAAACAAACTGAATAAAAGCAGTTGGATTACAATATTTGTGTGAAAAAAAAAAAAAAAATATATATGTATATACACAGAGAAAGTGCCTTGGAGTTGGGCTAGGATGATTTTAATGGAGATTGGGAGTGGAAGAGGTAAGGATGACCCTCCCATTGAGTTACCAGGGTTCAGAACAGACCGCCATCTCCTCAGAATTTCTTCAGAGGATCTGGTTAGATATACCCCTCATCCTGGACCTGGTCAACAGTTTATGCCTAAGAAAATTTGGCTATTGGGGCTTCAGTATGGTGCTCAGTGCTATATTGTGTTTCTTAAGTAATTTGAGATAAGTGATAGCAGCCCTTCAAGTATATTAACACTGATACGGTAACAAAATAGCAATGCTTAATCAGTAGAAGTCAATCATCAGTTATAGTGAATACAGCGATACAGCTAAAATTCACAAAGTTTGCAGAACACAGATGACACACACACACACAAACACACAGCTATATACAGATGTAGAGATTAACCTCGAGTTAAGATGTTGCCTGTCTGCAGTTTACAGTAAATTTGGGTGTTTAATGGCTGGCATTCTCCCAGTCTCTGGTGCTGAACCCATTACAGGTCACATGAAAAAAAAATTGTGTATTTTTTTCTGAGTGAAAATAGAGTAGGTACTTGGGTAGAAAGGTTAAGTGGGAAGCTTATTCAATAATGGAGGGAGAGCTTGGTTTCTGTGTTCTGTTTCAGTTTATTTTAAATCTTTAAATGTTAATTAGTTATTAAATATTAAAATTAAGTTATTGTTTAGATTTCTAAATAGAAAATGTAGTGAAGGCACCTGGTGCAATGGAGGAATGCATCTCAGTCTTCAGAAAAGTCTATACCCAAGTGACTGGGCTTGAATGTTGGAAAAAGTTTTAAAAGTAACTCAGATCTGTGGAAAATGCTTTAGCTACTAGGGGATTATACCAAAGAACGACCAACAGTGGTGAAATAAGCTTATATATCTTGAGTGGTGCCATTTGCATGAACTGGCATCTTTGATATTAAAAATACCCTGTGCATGCATAAGGTATTTTGTTAATATGTATAACTGATAGCCATAAAGAATCATAATTCTTGAAATCATTTTGGCTTAGTTCAAAATTATTGATGTGAAGCTAGGAAATAGGGGAAGAGATAAGCTCCCTCTTTTCCTTCTCCCTTCATTTACTTAAAATATTTTGTGCTGGACAAACAGCTGCACTGTGACCCTGATGGCTGAATGCACAGGGCAGCCTCATCCAGACAAGCAAGTAGGCAGGAAAAGATAGGATGAGTTCCAGACACTGAAATTCTTATAAGTGTCAAACGCCTGGCAAGTGATTTCAGTGCTTGATGCTGCTGCATGTGAAGTGATGCTTTAATTTGCAATTGAATGACAAAGTCCTCAAGTCATCCTTATCTCCTGAGTAATTGAAGAAAGACTACAGTGTAAAAACTCATTATGATTCTTCTGTGTCATTTTGCACCTTTGGAAAGGAATTTTTTATCATTATGTTGCTCACTGGCATATTTTTATTAGCACTGAGCTGCAAAATATGAGATGCATAACTAGATTATGTGCTTTTATTTACAGATGAAATTGAAGATTAAAAAGAGAATTCATATTGCATCTCTGCTAATTCCATAGAGCCTCTCTGCCATTGATCTTTACCCTTTACAATAGTTCCTTTCGATCTCTGATGAGAAAATAAAATATTCTTTGTAACGTTATTTGTTGCAATCCATACCAGAGGAAGAGATGATTTTATGGTTGTTTTACAAGTGGAGATTAATGTCTAAAGAAGTAATTAGAGTAAATTAAGATAAAATCCAAGATGGGAAACTTTGAAATGGGAGACAGAATGTTTTCTACTGACTGATATGGTTTTCTCTGTTTCCTGGAGTTGGAGAATGATGATTGGAGCACTTGCTGTGTTAAAACCTGAAAGCAGAGGTGGAAGCGTCTCAAGAGAGGGATTTCTCTCTTTGGGGAGTTTGAAGAAGGGGCACTGGTCACTAAGTCTTTAATTTGTAGAAAATAGATTAGGAACGAGTGAGGAGCTGTTACAGAAGTATCTGCACGCATGTGCAGGACCTAGTGGGCTAGGTCCACTGATAGGCTATGAGTACTTGGTGCGATTTGGGCTAAGTGAGGGAGCATTTGTGGTTGATTTCTTTTTTCCCAGAGTGTCTGAGAGAAAGTAAGACGTACCAGCATGTTCACTGCATTATTTATGATATCATTTTACGAGTCACCGTAGGGATATAGCACACATAGAAATGAAACCCACAAGGAGGGAGGAGAAGGGTGTAGTTCCTCTGTAATGGAGCTATAATGGCAAAGACCCACGGCCTGATGGGTCAGCCTTTGGCTGGAGGCACCAAAGGACAAGTTTAAAGGAGAGTGCGTTAGCAGTGGAAGCACATGAACCACTGTGCAGCTCTGGATCATGAGCTGCAGAACAAGCTGAACAGATCCTAGGCTGAGCTCTGTACCTTTGGGACAGAAGAAAAGCACAAATTTGCTCCAAGCTGTTTTGACCTCTTAGTTTTTATCTCTTTGTAGAACTGACCATTGTACTGTTGCTGCACAAGGTATTTACGCTGGCCTCAGCCCTGAGATTGCTGAATTTTCAGTGTGTTCGTGGGTGAGTAGTCTTTCCCTTTGCTGGAATATTTCCTTGGGGGTAAAACAACAGTAGGCCTTCAGTGCATAACAATAAATTCTGTACAGAAGTGAGTGTCCTCACTTCTTGCTACTTTTAACAATCAACTATGATCAGTTTACAGCACATTGTGTTGCTTTGTGACCATACGGCTGTCATGCTGCAGCTTCTCTCCGGTCCTTAGGGAATTTGGTCTACAAATCATCCCCTGTTCTGGAAGAATATACATGAGTTGTTTTAGCTGCTGTTGAGGCTCAGGTTTTCTCCTTCACAGAAACTTCTTCCTGTGTGGGTGCAGTATTTTCATGTCTGTGCTACGTTGGTCTGTTTGCACTGGAATATAAAAGAATGAATCAAAAGTTAAAAGTGTTTCAAGGTAGTTATTGGTTTGGGTTTGATATGACTTCCAAGTTGTACTTTTTTTGTTTTAAATTCATGACTGCTGCGAACCGAGCTGTGAGTGTGCAACATTGCCAAAACATTGTTCGACACAAAGGAAAAGCATTGAAAGGAACAGGAACCACTTTGTGACCCTAGTGACGTTTATACCCTCTGTATTCTTGATCCTGCAAGGCATGGGTATAGGTTTCTCTGTCTGGTAAGTGAGACCTGAATTCCCCATGGCTAGGAACTTCTGTTTAGAAATACTTTGAGGCATGGCCAGTTTAGGACCCTATGGAAATCTTTGCCTGCCTTTGTAAAATGCCTCATCTCTACACCGACTATAGCTTTTGAAAACTGTCATGGTTTAACCCCAGCTAGCAATGAAGCACCACGCAGCTGCTCGCTCACTCTCCCTGCACTGTGGGATAGGGGAGAGAATTGGAAGGGTGAAAGCACAGAAAACCCATGGGTTGGGTTAAAGGCAGTTTAAGCAAAAGCCGTGTGTGCAAGCACAGCAAAACAAGGAATTCACTCCCCACTGGGAGCGGGTGTTCAGCCATCTCTGGGAACGCAGGACTCTGTCATGTGTCTGGTTGCTTGGGAAGGAAAACAGCACTCTGAACAGCCTTCTCTTCCTCCTTCTTCCCCCAGCTTTATATGCTGAGCATTACACCATATGGTGTGGAATACCCCTTTGGTCAGTTGGGGTCAGCTGTCCCAGTTGTGTCCCCTCCCAGCTTCTCATGCACCCCTACCCTACTCACTGGTGGGGTGGGGTGAGGAGCAGAGAAGGCCTTGACTCTGTGTAAGCTCTGCTCAGTGGTCATTAGAGCATCCCTGTGTTATCAACGCTGTTTCCAGCACAGATTAAAAGTATAGCCACATACTAGCTACTTATGAAGAAAATTAACTCTATCGCAGCCAAAACCAGCATAAAAACAAATGATTTGTGAAACTGCACACTTAAATTTGGAGTAAGCTCTGCACAAATCTTTGTCTTTTCACTACAAAGCAGGGATGTATGCCAGCACCTTCAGAAGATTGAATTGAGTCTATGAGAAATAGATTAAAAAGCTGTCACTGCTGTAATGTCTTGTTCCCAAGGGACGTGGTGCAGGAGACAGTCTTTGTCCTCTGCCATGATGATAATGTTGGAAGGATGATAATCTGCCCTCAGATCAGCTCTTTTGGGGCAACACTACATTCCCTGTGACTATCCTATGCTATGTTTTCCACTCCAGCCTGGGAAGACGTGGGGGAAATTGTCAGTCTGACCTGAGTTCATCCATCACTAATAAAGCAGATAAAGTTGATGTCTTGCTATTATTTTTTCTTTAAACAGTCTTTGCCTCCTAGATGGACTGTGATTTGGGTTGCATTTAAAGAAAATGGATAAGGTTAATGAATAAAATTCAGGAATTTGACCTAAATACAAATGTGTCCTCAGTCTTTGTGCTCTCGATTTTTCTCTGATAGAGCATAGTTGCAAGTGATTCCCTAAGGCACCCATGTTACGTGCCCTAGTCTGAATGAGCTGACCACCTTTGCAAATGTGCAGAATGGAGAACTAAGTATAACTGGAGATAGATACACCCTGTATAGGTGATAAAGAGATTTATGTTTTTTTAGCTCCTTATCCATCTTTCAATACTTTCTGAGACTGTGAGCTGCCTCATATGAAGTAATTGTTATGGTACTATCAATGCCAAGAAACTGTTGTCCTCCCAAGGGTGCAAAATTGTTATCATTATTTCTGCCAAGTTGTAGGTTTGAAAAGTCAAAGGCCAGCAGAGGTATAATACATAGATTGTGATAATTTTATTCATTTTTGATGAGCTTTGTTTCATTCAGGGACAGTGATCTAAAAGCTGCAGCACTGCTGAAATGGCAGTGTCTTCTTGTGTCTCCAGATTCGTGTTTGTGTGTGGGGAACATTGATTTATACTGAGAATTTCAATCCTGTTTCAGTCGATTCATAGACTTCTCTTGTCACTCAGTAATGACTTTCTTATCACAGAGGGCCAGAAGAACCCTCACCAGTATTTTCAGATTTCAGTAGCCTCTCGTACAGTGGGTCACGAGACAGCAGTGCTTCTGCTGGGTGGTTCTGCTGTCAGCTTGGATGTTCTGGATTGTTTCTCATCTGAGCAGGCTGGAGCTGCCTAAATCTACCAAGGAGCCCTCATGAGGCCGTGCTCCATTTATCTGGAGATCTTGGGGTCACTGATATCCTCAATGCATGTCATTTTTTTCTCAGTGTTGCCATTTAAAAATTATTAAAAAAACCCCCAAAAAAACAAACAAAACAACCACCCTGACACTGCTGTTAATAGACAGTGATGTTCCTCTCATTTACTTTGCAACAGGAGAAGGAGTGACATGCTACAGATTTGTTCACTTGTGTTGTCAAAAACTAGGTTACTCAGAAGTGACAGGTCTGGCCAGTGGAAAGGCTGGAGGGGGTACGTGAGGCAATTCGTTTTGATATGATGCTTGGTATAGAGCAGTGACATGTAAAAATATACATAAACAAGATATAATGTAAAAAGAAATTAGTGTGCTTTGTGTGTACTAGTATATTCAGAAATGCTTTTCTGTTTAATGAACTGGAATATTTAATGTGCCCAGTTATATTGTGAGGGGCTTTTACAAGAGGTGATGGGACCTATATCAGTGCTTCTGTCTCCTGTGCTGTTGGACATCTGCCTGGCTTGCCAATCTGGCTGAGAGAGGCAAGTGTCTCCCTCAGAAGCTGCTTGCCTCCAAGCCACCTCTGCGCAGCACATGATATACTGTTCAGTCTACAGGGGAGATTCAGGCTGCTTTTTGTGTAGGAGATGATGTCGATGATGTGGCCAACAGGTGATGCTTCCCTGCTACTCAGGTCTCATGAGATCCCACGTGGAGTACTGCATCCAGCTCTGGAGCCTTCAGTACAGGAAGCACGTGGACCTGTTGGAGTGGGTCAAGAGGACAGCCACAAAAATGATCTGATGTCTGGAACACTTCTCCTATGAGGATAGGCTGAGAGAGTTGGGGTTTTTTCAGCCCGGAGAAGAGAAGGCTCTGGGGAAACCTTACAGCAAAAGGGAAATCTTCCAGTGTCTGCAGACTTCATACAAGAGAGCTGGAGACGGACTTTTTACAATGGCTTGCAGTGATAGGACAAGGGAAGAGGGTAGATTTAGATTAGATCTAAGGAAGCAGTTCTTCACTCTGAGGGTGGTGAGACGCTCAAATCGATTGCCTAGGGATGCTCTGGATGCTCCATTACTGGAGATGTCCAAGACCAGGTTGGTTGAGGCCTTGCACAACCTGGTATAGTGGGAGGTGTTTCTGCCTGTGGCAGAGGGGTTGGAACTAGATGATCTTTAAGGTCCCTTCCAACCCAAACCATTCTGTGTTTCTATGTTATGGGGAACATAGAAGAAAAAAATTCTGATGATTTTAAAAGGACCAAGATTTAATCTGAATGAGCTTTATGGCCATACCTGGGGTTTCTCCTCTGAGGAAGACTGCTTGGCCCTCACTTTCTATGTTGTATATTCATTGGATGCTCACTTGCTTGCTCAAGACCAGACTGTAACAACATGGTTTTGCTGAACTACTTGAGTGTTTGGCTGTCCTGTCCAAAATGCAGGAGTTATTATAGAATAGAATCACAGAATTATAATTGTGCAGCGTGAGAAGGTATTGTGAGATTCTGCTGTGGGTTAACTGCTGTATTCACACTTTTAGCTATCAATACAATTATGTATCACATCGGGTTTTCCTTAAGGGTCAATTAGTTTAGCAGTAGCTTGATTCTCAGGTTGTGATCTCATATTTGCAGGCAGTTGTCATGGCTTTTGTCAAGGTCAAGGAACAGAGATTTAGGCTTAGACACAGGAGATGTCAGTTGTATTTCTGCCTTTGGCACTGCCCTGGAAACTGGATTTATGCAACTAACCTCCTTTCTCTCTGGTCTCCCTTCCCTCCCACGTGGCTTGCGAGTTACCTGTGGGGCATGGGTTTCTACTCTTTGCAATGGCTGTTTCTGACTGGGAGGGCAAGTTCCCTGTTAATGAAGAGAAGAACCTCTGGATGTGCCAGTGTGAGCTGCCATGCATCAGGCAAAAGGCTTGTGGAGGGTGGCAGGAATCTCTCTCCCTGCAGCGTGGGGCTTGTGCCGTGCATCTCGCCACATGTTGCATCTGCACAGTGATCACTGTAATGGAGATGTGGTCCTGGCACCTCCTAGGCATTAAGGTATTGTAAATAATAATCACAGGGTTCTTTTTTCCTCTGAGAGCTTAGAAATGTGTTGCTTTAACACTTGAGAAGCTGACAAAGGGTGTCTGTACCTTTGTTCTTGTGGCTTTGGTGTGTTGGACCACATTTTCTCCTGGGACTTGAAAAGACACTTGGAAAAGGCTCTTTTAGGAAGTTAGCTTTATAGGATTATTTTAATCATAATGTGCCCTTCAAGGCACACTGGTTGTATTTATTATTTTGAATGGTGTTTAATGATTTCCGTTTTCCTGTTGTGCATACTTATTTCTATCATGTGCTTTGCTCTGTATTTAAAGTCTCTGGGATGCTTCTGCAGACAGGTGCTACATAAATAAAGTGTATTATTATTTTAATGACACTGCTGCAGGACAGCAATTAGAAAAGTCCATATGTTCATATTATCTTTTTAATCATTGTTATTGCCAGAATTTACTGTGCAGGGAGAAAGGTGAAGTGGGAAGCAACTTCTGTAAGGGAGAGAGAAACTGCTTCTCTCTCCTGCATGCTCACTGAAGAAATCTTCCCCTGAGGGCACTGAAATAGGTGCAGTAGGTTGTATTTTAGGATTATGTCCAATCTTTGTCTTCCTGACTCTAACAACATAGTGGAAAGGTGAGACCCCAGACTACCGTGTTCAGTGATGGCAATACAGCCATGCAGGGAAACATGCAGCGGCTGTGCTCACAGTGTTTGTCTTGTGTGGACAGGCAGGAGGGTTTCCTCTGTGCCTTGCATTAAACACCTGAGCCAAACATTCCTGAAGTACCAGAAATGTTCTGTTAGCTCTTATTTTTCTGGTTATTTGTTATCGCTGGTCTTGAAAGAAAAGATATCACAATAATACTGAGAAGATGAGAAGAAAAAACACCAAGTACTATTTTCAGCTCAGAATACCAGAAGAAAAGCTAGAAATCTCCTGAGAAATGCTGATTTCTCTGATTTCCAGCTATAAGTAAAAAGTTGGTGGTCCAAAGCCAGGATTGGCAGATTGCAGCAGCAGGCACGTTAGCCAGGACCTAGACTGTCCTGGAGTTCATTCGTGGCTCTGCAGTGTCTGCGAGTGCTGGCCAGCCAGCCAGCCACTTCACCAGTGCTCTCTGTTTTCATTTTTGGACCAGTGACTTTCTGGGTGTGCATTTCTATGAGTGTGTGATAGAAAATAACCAAGATCTAAACTCATGTCTGAGCTCAGCCAGAATTCAAACAATTACTGTTATGGTTAACTATTGTTAACTATAACTGTGAAGATATTTTTCTCTGGAGACAAACCATAATTCATAATTCTAATTTTTGACTTGCTCTGGAATCCTTTTTAACTTACACTGCTGTAAATCAGACCAGGTCCTGATACTTTGTACACCATACTTCGTTTTTGTACATTGTGAAAGTAGAAAACTGCACAGGGCTACTAAATTTTATTGAAATCTGTCACTGTATATTGAATTGTCAAAACCAGCCAATTTTTCACATGTAGTTTCTCCAGTGTAGTAAAATGTGCACAGAAGCACACCTACACACCAATTCTGTATTACAGCAGTATATATTTTATTTCTACTGGAACTCTTTCTTTGCAGTTTTAATGGTAGGGTTTCTTGTGTTGTGTTTTGTTTGTTTGGTTTGGTTTTGTTGGATTTTTTTTTCTTTTTTCAGTCATTGGAATTTATTACACTAATTCTGTAATATTTATTGTTTAAAGGGTACCTAAACCACTTTGCTGTTGTTACAAACTGAGAAACTAGTAATAGCCTCACCAGAGAACAGAATTTGTTTTTCCTTCTAGAAGATAGACTCCTGCTTGGAGATGCAGAACTAGTTTCTTGCAGAAGGAGGACAACCCATCTGCTTGTTGTGAGATCTGGCTGCCCACAAGGGAGGAAAATCCAATGGTTTCTGAATGCTGGGACCAGCAATGACATATCATAGCTGTTTCCCAACATTGGGGCCTGCTTTCCTTAAGCTAGTCACCTCCACATCTCAGGAACCTGGGAAATACAAGGTCCCAGAGGAGTATGTCATACTGCTGGGACCTGGGCCATGTCTCAGCAAAATTTACTCATAGCCTGACTGAAAGGTAGAATTCGGTACTTGAGTAGCACAGTTTTATATTACAAAGTCTGGTTTGTGAAATATGGGATTTTTGCAATGGTGTAACATTTACTTTATGTTGTTTGAGTAGTTTTCCTTAATTTTAGAAACTACAGGGAAACTGAATATTTATCACTATTACAGACCATTTTTTCACAAATAAAAGATTTCTTTCACCTCTGTGTCTTTGGAACTAATTGCTTATATTATATTTCTTCTGACATGCATTTAAATCATTATATGATTTAACTGCAGCTCTCCTTGCTGTCCAAGAAAGTGGGATCTGATGTACCTCAAGCATCAAACTATTTGTGTCACTGCAGCATCTTATTCTTGGCTGTAGAAGTTGTTCAAATGCAGAACAAAAAATGGTAATGACTGAGTTTGCAATTGAGGTGTAAGCAATGACTGGCAGATAAGACTAAATGGAAAATATAAGTGGTGCTATTAGCTGAGATGATAGTGAGGACCCTCAGAACAGCAGAAGCTTCACCATTGTCGTGTTATTCAGGCATTAAGAAAGGCATTGCTCTAAAGAAACTTGGAAAACAGCAATAAAACAGGTTGCAGATGTTTCTGAGATGTTGAAAGGGGGAGTGGGAAAAAGCACAATTAAACAAGAGTTTGGTGGGGGCTGGCAGGAGTTCAGTGCTGCCTGGCCATCCTGTTCATTTTTGGTGATGCAAAATGGGAGAAATTTGTCATCCAAAGGACCGGTTGTTATGATTTCCTCTGCAGCCTCCAGATATTGCCTAAATTGTTTCACTTTTTAACAAGTATCTCTAGGACTATCTTTCTGCCCAGAAAAAAAAAAAGTAAAAATGTAGACAAAAGACAGTAAAAACAGGTTAGGAAAGATACTGTATCCTCTTCAAAATATTGGAGAATGGGGGGAGAAGGTAGTGGGGAAATGGAAAGAAAGGTGGTAGTTATATACCTGTGATGAAGCTATGTAAGCTTAATGTATGTAATTGGTTTTTTTTCTGCACTTTCAAGTGTTTCTTTGACTGAGTTTTGAGGAAAATGGCTGGTTTGTAGAAGCACAGAACCTTATGGATCATCCCAGCCAGCACTGTCCTCTCTGGCAGAAAGACTGAGTTTTGCCTCATCTTTGTCTCTTCTCTCCTCTCTCTCCTCTCTCCTTTCTGTTTTTTCTCTTAATCAAAATTAAGTCATCCACTTTGAAAGGATGGACTTGTTCTTGTGGCTGGAATAACGATGCTGTATGTTAGATCTTTCCTTGGGCACCTTTACATGCAAGGCTTATCTGGTGCCGGTACCTTATTCTGCATGTCTCAGGGATGAACAGCTACCTTCAGAAGACAACCTACCATGTTCTTATGACAAACAGTAGTGTGTCATGGAAGCTTCAGAAGCCAAATTTAGCAGTATTCCAGCCAATGATTTGTGAAACGCAACTATAGCAATGCAGCCTTCACCACCAGATGATAATACAATCTTTGTTTTAAAAGAAGCCAAAAAACCCTTCTTGGTCTCACACCTACACATGCTACACAGCATATTATCTACTAGCTGGCTACCTTCATTATTAGATATTTAGATTTAAAAAAAACCAAACAAACAAACAAACAATGATCAAACAAGGTAAATAGATGTAATTACCTTAAAAAAAATTTTTGCCTTTCTGTAGCAACTTTCCCTCAGCAGCTTTCTCTGTGTCACTGCAGCTGCTGTTCTAGTTGCAGGCACTTTATATATATATATATATGTTTTTTTTTTTTTTTCCCCAGATGCCACATGGTGGTGCTCCTGACTCCACATTGCTCAGAGGCCTGAGCTGGCTGAGAGGAGTTAGAGACGCACTGTGCCTACCAGAACTGATTTTGGATGGACGGCTAGCACTCAGTTCTGCAATGAAGGTGAATCATGGGACAGGGGATTTACATTGTACTTTTATTCCCAGGACTCAGCTAGTAAATCAGATGTGGGAAGAAAGAGCTGAATAATTGCAGCTGGTAAAAATCCTCAGTATTCTGCACGTATGTACATATATGCACATATTCAATCTGTTCTACACTTGATTACTTTGTGAATTTTGCATACCAGCTTTGTTTCAGTAGCTACCATGCCTTCCCACTTTATCTGTTTGATCAGTAGAAGACTCTAGCAGGCTGACAGCTCAGTATCTTCCTGGGAGCAAGCACAGCATACTTTTCTCTAAGTCTGTGACAAAAATGCAGAGAAGCAGGGTGAAGGGAGGGGAGATGCACCCTCTTCCCCATCTGAGGACAGGCCAGTACAGAATCAGGAGCTGCCTTGGTGGCCCCAGGCAGGACCCTCAAACTGCAAGGCAGCCAGCACTGGTGCTTGCCTGGTGTCAGTGGAAAGATTCCTTTTCCTCATAAGAAAAGCTCCGTGCCTTAAGTGGACATCCATGTCTCTGTGAAGCCTTATAACTCACTCCAACCAACAGGAATTATTACACTGGCTTACGTGTAGTTTGAATCTGGTCCTGTGAACTGCCCCACTCTGCCAGTTAAAGTTTGGCTGTTTGTGTTTTAGGAGCTCGCTTCATCTCCCACTAAGAGATTCTGTAGCTTTACTGAAAATTGGATCAGGCATTTAGATATTTATGTGAGTCTGGCTTTTAAATTGTGAAAAAGCCATGTTTTTAATTAATCCTTAAACAGTTGAATGCAAGGATACAAGGATAATTACTTCTGCTCTGCTTTGATTATTTTGTGAAAGTTACATTGGATTTGTGCAGTGTGCTGCACTGATATGTGATCTAAAAGAAGAGCTCTAATGAAGTCCATGTACCTGCCACTGTATGAACTTTTTAGGACTGGCAGACATGTTATTTATATAAACACAGTATTTGGTGGTGTATTATTATTAGCATAACTCTTTAAAGGTTTATATTTTCTGTCATTGTATGTCTTTGGATTATTTATTTAATATATGTAAACCTTCCATAAAGCCATAACCTGACTATTGGAGAAAATATCTATAGCTTTAAAAATACCTTAAGTTAGCGTTCAAGTTAGGGACAAATCCAACAGAGTTAATGTGATGAGGTGCCCTGGTTCTGAAGAGGTGTGAGTAGTTTCTGACAGATTACTATTTGCAGTACAGCTTGCTATCCATTGTGTGGTCCCTGTCAACAGCTAATGTTAGGCAGAATTCTCTACTGTTACTAAATATAATTGTAAGTGATTCTCCAAATATGAGTGAGTGAAGATTGCAGATGGAAAGTGGTCTGGAGTGAGAACTGAGACATGACTAGACCTCACCAGGAAGCTCCCCTGCACTATGTAAATGGGCTGAGGGACAATGCAGGCAGCATTAACCCTGCCCAGGTCTCACCAGCAATGGTTTTCTCTATAAGTGCAACATTACCTATCAAAGGCAAGTTCTGAAAATAATGAGATTTCGTAAATATAGAAACTGGATATTTTGAGTGAGTTCATTATAAGCAGGAAGAAATAACCAGCGGTGTATTTGCAGTGACTAGTGTCACTGGTATCAGAGTGCTGGATGTAGACAAGAGAAAAGCTTCAGCTGCAGTAAGACCAGCAGTGCAGTTGGAAGGTGGTGACTGTAGGATAAGGCTGCTTGTTCTCTAACAGGCTTGAAAATTATCCTGTCAGTTAGCCTTGTTTCTAATCTTTATTAACTAGATGACACATAAAGAAACTGATGAAGTTAAAGTAGTACAGAGATATTAAGATATGTGTTCAGTTGTTCCATTGCATCTTTTTCCAAATAGAAATGCAAGCCAATTGTATCAAAGCAGAGGCAACTACTTACATCATCACAGGATGACTTTTTACTGTTGATAATATTTTGCAAAATGCTGATTTGAATTTGTGCTCACTGGCAAGAAATCATGAAAGGAATTTTCTCCTTGAGACTGAATGAAAGGAAGTCACCCATACACCAACCAAGAGACCTCTCTGTTGTCTTTACCCAATAATCATATAAATTTCACCACAAAATCAAATCCTGCCCACCCAAATCCCAATGAAACCTAAAAACTCGGTGCCAAGGGAAGTAATAAAATGCACATAGATTTCTCTATGTGTAGACAAGTACAGATTTGGAGGGTTTCTTTCCCTTGTCTCTCTCCCCAGAATGGATTAAAAGATTAATATTTTACTGATCTCAAATCAGAAGATACTGTGGAGGATTGAAATAAACTGCAAATAATGAATTAGTCCCCAAGCTTGCAAAAACATAGAACCATGACTGCCAACATGTCCTGATAGAAAGAGGATTGTTTCCTGCACTGTCTCACAGCTGACTTACAATGACATTTTAAGATCTCAGTCCAAATTCTTACCTAGATCTTTGATGTCTTCCACTCTTAGGCAAGAACCGCATGTTTATGCATGTCTGAGAAGACTCCTCAGAAGCACAAAGGCCCACGTTTGATTTTTTTGGACTAGCAGGGTGTATGTACTTTTAGTTCATCCTGGAGCACAGCTCGTGGCCTGTTTATACATGCTACTTTATGCTGACCTCCTGCTGCTAAGGGGACAGCATACCCAGAAGTTGGCTTATTTCATTGCATCCTCTGTCAATAGACAGCTTGAACAATAAAACATAGAGATTGTTTTGCTTACATGAAGATAAAGGATTGAAAGCAAAAGGTTACAAATAAAACAATTCTAATGCTTTTCTTTTTTGGTATGCTTTTTCAGTTGTTCTGACATATTTCACTGGGTGTGCAGTTCTGGGGGTTAGCAGAGGGAGGTGATTTGGCCATGCAGGTCTCTCACATATATTCTGTCCTCTGAGTACTGAATAACTTTTCTTTGTTTTCCTGCCTACATATACTACACTCAGTTTCTCCTTGATTCACTGCAAATGGAGTATTGAAGTCTGGGAGAGAGTGGAGGTCAGAAGGAGATGTGTTGTCTTTGCTATTCTCAGTTTTTCACTCTTTGCACCTGCCTTGCTTGATGTCTTTGTGTTTTAACTTCTAATGATATTTTTCATGCCTAGGTGGGCTTGTGTGCTTTCTTCCACTTTTTGTTTACAATATTAAAATAGTACATGCTGAAAACATCTATTCTCTGCAAAATCTGCAGTTGATGATCTTCTGTGTCATACTAGTTTTCTAAAGAGATCACACTAAAGCATTTTAATGAACCTGTTTAGAACAGATGGAGGACACTGACACTTGGAATATCCGTGTGAGGGAAAGCCACATGTCTTTGTCTAGTATTTATTTTTGAGATTCATGGTCTAAACCAGTGTTTTTCCCTTGATTCGTTTGCTCTAATTTTTCAGAAGTGGAATATGATCGAAACACTAGATTGGATGATATTTGCAAAAAATTGAGAAGAGTTTGTGTGTGTGTTTATGTGTGTGATAATAGCTTTAAAAATGTAACAATATAAGAAGGAATGGAATTCCTTCTGCATGGAATGTGGTATTGTCAGATAGTTCCCAGATGACTGCATTTAATTAAATTATGGCATAACTAAGCTCTGCTTATCATACCCTATCTCTCTTCCTGCATTTCTGAGAAAATATAAGTAAGGTCATACTTCAGACATGAACACACAGAAAAAAGAACTATAAATCCTCTGGTCAGTTGGAACATCCAGATGTTTTCCAGATTCTGTATATGATTGTGTTATGCACAGGCAGCAGGCAGGAAAATTCAGTTAAACTGTGGATATTAATTTAGAACATGATTAATTTCTATGAATTAAGTGAAAGCTGCAGACAAGGAGAGCTATCAGTTCTGAGTGTTCTGAGTGAGTTCTCGGTGGAGGTTTCCTGTAGCCCCTATGTGGGTGAAAAAGTCACCATCAGATGAAGAATTAGTCATGTGACATGCACTGTGAGCTTGCGCCTTTTTTTTTTTTTTTTTTTTTTGTGGTAGTGTTAACAACTTCAGAAATCTGTTTTTCCACAAAGATGAGGGTCGAAAGGAAGCTAGCCATGCACACCTGACCTCTGGGAGAAGTGTGGAACCTGAATGACTAAACTGGAGATCTGAACTCAAAAAATTGTCGTTAGCTATCTCATTTGGGATCTCCAGGGTTTTAATCTTTAGCCTGTGTGGCTATGGTATGAACCTGATAATGCAACATCAAGGGAAGAAAGTAATGCAATCTGTCCCAAAATCAGAATAAGCAACTTAACTACAAGAACACATTTATTGTTTTCAGTGATATTAGTGTGTATGCTCCTTG
Source organism: Merops nubicus (assembly GCF_000691845.1). NCBI lineage: Eukaryota > Metazoa > Chordata > Aves > Coraciiformes > Meropidae > Merops > Merops nubicus. Next base: position 11,995 of record NW_008601187.1, on the reverse strand, counting down.
CAAAGCAGTTACATATTAACAAACACTTTAAAATATGGTGATTCTGCAGCAAGCTGAATATATTTTTAAATAGTTCATCCTCATACACATATGTATATGTAAATTATAATTATGACTTTCTGTAAGGAAATTTGAAAAAATCTGTATGCGTGTGTTTGTATATATAACTATAGATATACAGACGCACAGATCCATACAAATTGACATTTTAATGTTTTGGTCATTGAAATTTGCCTTAAATGCATTCTTTTCAGCTGGAAGAGTTTATTACTTCCTAAGAAGTCTGTACCTCCAGCTCTCAAGTATCTTAGTAGCTTCAGTTTGTGAGGGAATGTCATTTTCAGTCATACTGTCTTTTCTGGTATGAAGTTCAGCCTTACTGTTTGGTGATGTGTAAACAAACTTTCAAGTTTTGTCTTCCATTAACAAAGCTGAAGTGAGTTAATATAAAGCAAAGCGAGAGAGCCAGAAAGCACCAATATTACTTCTTTCTGTATTGCTTCTAGGGTTGGAACAAATTAAAATGTCCATTATCATCTATTTGTTTTGATTCCATTCCTTTCCCTAGTGACAATTATTTTTTAATCCAATAATTTGGTTAACATTGAAAATGTCAGTAATTAGCACTAAAAATAAATGAAGAAGTGGTCAGGCTTAGGAGATTATAAGCATAATGTAGGTTTTTTTTGTTTCCAGAGAAAATGCAAAGTTATCTAGTAAGAACAAAAGGTAGTTTGGGAAGACCTGCATTAGTATGTTGGTGGTTAAGATTTCTGTTTTTAAAACAAACACTGATTTCTACATGTTTAATGGTACATATTTGTTACCATTTAATATTCATAGCAGGTTATAAGAACGCTTGAACTAAATTGAGCCTGTTAATGATAAGTCTGTCTTTGGCTTCTGCTCTGAGGATTTTGTCAAAAAGATTATTCTGAGTTCCTTGTTAATCTTTGGTACCAACCTCAAACCATGCCCTGCTCTTTTTCCTCTGCAAGTTCAACAATAGCCTCAAGTGCCCCCATGAGAGAAGCCTTCACTAGCTCATTCTGACAGGCTAGTCTGGCCAAAAACCCAGCTTGCTGGGAGGAATCCAAGTATTGTGACGCTGCTTTTGTGAAATGGCTGCAATGTAGTGTCCTGCTCCTTTAGTAACAGACACCCTCTTCCATCACACAGTCTTAATTAACATCTGATGCAAAGGCTCATTGCAATCCAGATGCTTGCAAATAACTGAGCTATGAGGTTTTCCACTACGTTGTTTTTAAGTGAAGTGAAATTGCTGCAGTTCAGTGTTGCAGGTGAGGTTTGTACTTTGTAAAGCCCTATCACTCTAGGCATGGTTTTGCAAAAACAAAATGAGAGATGAATATGATCTTGTCTTCATTTTATTCAAAGCACAGAAGTTCTGAGAGGAATAAGAGGAGGAAGGAAAATCAAATAAAAGTGTTCAGATTTTGACTTACTTTTTATAAATTGTAGCTTTTATAAAATTGAATTTTAATCTATGGCAATATTAAAAGTAATATTATACTGTAAGAATTTGAGAGAATAAAATATATTTTAGAAAAATTGTTTAATCTCCTTGCATCTCTCCCTCCCCTGATAATACTGTAACTTTTAAGACTTTTCTCTGGCATATATGCTTTACAAATGAATCTTTTTCCTCATTCTTATCCTTATGATCAGCTCCTGTGTCAGTCTTTGGTGTCCACAGCATGAAACCTGACCAGGTTCTCACCTTTCTTTTTAATGCCATTGTTGCTTCTATTACAGGACCATCATTGTATTTTCTTTTAATTTTTATCAGTAATTTACTGTTTCATGCAGTATACCTCCATGCAGATTTAGCACCCTTTCAAAGAAAGAGGGAGCCCTGAGTGGAGGTTTTGAAAATACTTCAGCTGAATGTCTCTGAAGTGAATGCCTTGCCTGGGGAGAGAATGATACATTTAGGACAGAGTAGCTAGTTGTATGTGAATGCAGGAGAATAAATAATCTGCTTATACTAGTGGTATGTATCTGATAGGAACATATGGCATACCTACTTTACAGAAGCACACTTCCAACATATTTCACTCAAACCTTGTTCCTGTCAGCAGTAGTCAGAAAGCCAGGCTTTGGAGAAGTCTGTGGAGAGCTGCCCGCTAGGCTGAGAGTTTTTAGAGGTATGGAAGGTGACAGATATGACACAAACATATAATATTGAAAGCAGACCAGTCATGCCTCATGCAAACCCAAGCAGAGTAATTTTTTGTTATCCCTGCTGTATCTCAGTTTTGTGAACAAATGAAGGAGCTGGCAGACTTAGTAGTGCATGAACATTTTTTTTGCTCATGTGATGATGGGAAGTGCATTCAATGACCTTTAAGTGAAAGAAGTGGAGACAGTGTACCTTTGAAAGCTGGAGACATGAACAATGCATTGAGGTGGAAGTCTGGGAAAGGCAGGTTTAGAAATCACTGTTTCTTTTTGCTGTCTGTAATATAAAATTTATTTTCTTGAGATCCTTCAGTGTAGGTATTGGTGGAGTAGAATTGGGGATATTTCAGAGTCAGATATTTGAGGCTGGGAGACAGGAGCGAGATAATAACCCATCTCCAACCCCTCCCAAACAACCCACCAAAAAAACAGGTGAAATTTTTGGGATTACTTCCTTCTCTTCACTTTGATGATTAACACAGCAGCTGTCTAGGTCTCCCCGTGAACCTCCAGAATCCAACACTTCTCCAAATGCCAACTCTCATTTCTGCACTCTTCATGTGATGCTAAATAAGCATGAGAAGACAAAAGAACTTTCTTCACGCTGTTCTTTGTGACCTTCACCTCTTTTGGATTTATTGACTCTCAGCATGTTTTCAATACTAAGGACTACAGTTCCTAATTTGTTCCTGTCAGACGCTGGAAGCACGAAACCAGCCCAAATCACAAAAAACAGACACTGCAAACAAAGACCTGGTGCCAGGGCAGTCACAGGGGCTGGGTGAAGATTCGGTGGTCTGTGTACTAGACGCCTAGGTAAGGAATGTGGTGGAATGCAGCGGAGGCTGCTTACCCCATTTCCTCACCTATCTCACATTGGCAATTGTCTACTCCCTGCATATGCAGATGAAGGTGGAGATAAGGGAGTTTCGTGCTGATTACATGGAACAATTGTCTGCCCACAGCCCCATCCCCACACTTTACACATCAGTAACAGAAAAAAAAAGTATAAATGTCATCCCTTTTGGACCCAGTGTGTGGGATGAGAATTCGGCACCAAGTCGTAGGGACTGAGCGACAGTTCGTTCTCCTCGCCCCTCCCCAGCAGGGACACCTTTTGGTAAGATTTGCGGCCTCTTCCCTGCTGAGTGATTTTCCCCAGGAGATTATTATTATTGTAATTGCAATTGCATTTTTAGAGCTCTATAGCTATTCTGCAGCTTAGTGTATTTATCACCGGCAATCCAAAAGAACCTGTATGTTGCGTGTAAATAAGCCGTGCTATTCGGGAAGCCATCGGCTGCTGTTGAATGCAGCCAGACCTACAGCACCAGGCTGTTCGTGCATCTGGTGTTGGACCTATGGTCACGGCCGTAATTGGAACCTATTAAGAGACAAGTTCAGCCGCCCCTAGCCCCTCTAATATCTGAGGACCAGCTAGATAGCAAGGGGATTTGTCTCTTACCAAATTTGTCTCTCCCTTACCCACACCTACCCCCTTCCCTTCACACAACAGTCCCTGAAATGGTTGCAGTAACTCCCAACACCACGAAAGGACACTAGTGGAAACAACTATTCAGGCTTTCCTGTCTGTCTTTCCTTTGTGAAAAGATTTTATATTGAGCTAAAAAGTCAGGCTTTGTTTAATCTAAAAAAAAATTATATCCTAGAAACATTTTTTGCTTCAGCTTCTCTTTTTTTTTAATGGTAATAAATAGCTTTCTTTCCTGTATGCTTCAGGGGTTTTTTTGTATCAATTACTCTATTGCATTTGGCTTCCAAAATTAAGACAGCTAAAAAAACCCCACAAAGTTATCTCTTAGATATCTGATCAAGTTTGGGATGCATGGTAAATAAAATTTTACAAGAGGCTGTAGAGTGAATATGCTTAGAGAAACATTCTTAAAAGAATAAATTAATTAGGAATTTCCCATATACTCTTTTTTCCTTTTTTTTTTTTTTTAAATAAGAGAAAGAACCTACTGCAAAGCATAAAGAAATTAATTACATAAATTTGGGTTCAAGAAGAATATTTGCTTGAATATGCATTGGTGTAAATCTAGAGTACTCCTTTATTTGGAATCAAATTTCTCAGATGGCCCATTTTGCTCTAGATCTGGATATCGAGTAGATTTTTACTTAAAATGTCGAAGGACCTGCACATGTTTTATCTTCATAGCCTAGTGAGGATTTCTGAAGAAAACAGGATTTCTCTTCTGAAGAAAACAGGATTTCTCTTCCACTGTGAAGACAGTACGTAGCATGCAGTCTCTTATTCAGTTGAACATGATAAAATTAACCACAAATCTCTAACAGAAAAAGGTTATTAAATAGCTTTGAATTACAAAAAATAAAAATCCAGTCTTTAAAACACCAAATGAAATGGAAACTACATTGTAACCAGAATTGTCTCACTTTGCACCACTAGCAAATTGTTGTTAGAATATATGAAATACTACTGATTATACTGTATTTAACTAGATGCTAGGCTGCTGTAAATTGCTACCAAATATTTGCAACAGCTCCAGCTCTACACTGTTACCTCAGGAAAAGAAACTGTCAAAAGTTATCAGTAAAGGGAATCAAGAATAGAAGACATGAAGAGAAAAATTATAGATGTAAAGCACAATAAATTATATCCTTCTCAGTGCAAATGGTGTGAGACCAGAATGAAAATAGACCTTGTCTCAGATCTGTACTTGTGGCTATATGCCACATGGAGAGATTCACCTGAACTTTACAAGCTGTCAGTTCCTCGCATTTCAACTACATCCTAGAGATGCTGACGTTCCCTTCCCCTCCATTCACAAAGTGAAAAGGTGACAAATAGCACTTGACCTGCTGATTTTGCAGAAGACCTTGGAAGCCTTCTTAATGGGATAACTCTTACACAATTCAAAAGACAAGAATTACAAAGGCAGACTTGCACAAACAAAAAGTCTATTTAATAACAGGATGGAGACAGTAAAATATTGAGAGTAAACAGTAGGTTCTCAACTTAGAGTTAGCCAGCCCATTAAAAAAAATAAATCATAGTGTAGCCATGATCCAAAAGATAACTACTTCAGGCTCAGTGTGAACCCTTTTTTTTTTTTTTTTCACCTTTTAGGCGATAAGTTTTCAGCTGTACTCTGTTGGATAAGGAAAGATTTCAGTGTGATCTTTGATGTAGTATTTATGACTAAATTGTTTGGCAGTATCAAAAAAAAACCCCACCAACAAACAGTCAGGAAGTCCCACGTCACTTACTGTGTCATAGCTGGTAGACTCAGTGCACCTGACAACTCTGTAGACAAGGTAGGATGTTGGTCAGTTCGGTTCGTATCATACTGGAAAGTAATTCTGCGGAAAAACGTGTCCTGATGAAATGTCATATCAAGATGATTTTTTTATTAAGATATTGCACCAAAATGGCTTAGCATAAATAAACCCCTGCTTTATAAAGTTGGACATTTCAGTTGATGTTGTACACTCTGTATTTGCTGTAACAATGCATGCGGATTTAATGTCCCGGTTGATATCTGCAAACACACAACATCTGAGGAAGAAAATGGGGGTGTTAACAGCTGTGTGTGGGTGCTTTGGTATGACACTAAAGCCTGGTGAGTGACCTCCCAGTTAATTCCTTGCCTGTCAGCCCCAGGGGAGAGGGGATTGCCAAAAACTCTGCAGAAGAGGCTGACAGTACTTGGTACTGCTTTGAAAATACGGCATGTTCTCCAATTTTCAAATGATCCTTGAAGGGTTAAGAAGCTAACTTGATTCTTTTCTAAGTAGCATGCTTCTGTGAAGAATGTGTGTAAATAACAGAGAGACTTAGAGGGAAACTTACTGCTTTGTGAGGAAGCCTGGAAAACTGTATTGCATGGTGAGAGAACTGTTCAGGACCCTCACAGCTTCATGTAGTGCTTGTTTTTGAAGCAAAACAGTCCTCTTTCTAACACAGGGTATTATATACAATTCAACTGCTTTATGCCAGAGTTCCTGAAAGGTGGAATTCTTTACATATTTGTTTCCTAGTGAAATATGTCTGTAAGAATGAAAATGCACAGGATTACATTTCAATTATTCATAGCCAATCTATTAGTTACACTAAATAGTCTTTATTTTCTGTGCTGTAGCTTTCACTATAGGCCAAGTTTAATCATCATATATTGCTAAGAGCATACACAGCAACATATTTACCACAATACCTTGTCTGTGTTGTAAGTTAAATTTTAACAGTTTTCCATTTTGAAAGCTGCTTAGATTCCTGTTGTCTTGACTGGATAGGACTATTGTAATAAAATAATAATAGAAAAAAATAACGGTATCCCTCTCTTTCAAGCTGCTAGTAAACACCCTTACTTAAAACAATTTTTCCATACCACCTTTGAGAAATTAAGAAGTAGGCTGATTTCTACACTGGGGGAATCTAGTGGAGTAGCTTAGGATACTGGTTTAGCTGCAGCTGGGAAAGTTCCCTGCTTTTGGTCAGATGTGATTTGAATTCATCAGAGATATGCGTTTGTTGCGAAAGAGAGAAAAATCATCTCTGACCTAATGCAGGTTGTATTTTCAAAAATTTCCTCCTTCAGCACCACACCAACACCTGGGTGCTAGTCATTCACATAACATTTGTCATTCAGTTTCCTTCTGAGTACAAAGCTCTCTTTTAACACTAAGATATTTATGAAATATTTCAGGATCTTCAGCTATAGGAAATTGACTCCTTGAACCATGATCTTCTATATTATTGGCCTACAGTGAACAAAGAGCAGATTTAAATGCAAAACCAGTACATTTTGTATGTATGTGCAGTTTGATACATAACTGACTGCATAAGCATAACCTTTTCTTAATGTATGAAGAAGGAAGTAAAGTTTAGCATTGTTGTAATTAAGTTCCTGCTGGTGTAATTGTCAGCCATTTCTCTGTTGGACATACTGGAGTTGTTTAGAGTGGCTTAATCTATGGTAGGAGAAAAAAAAAGGTTTGGGGTTGCAGAAAACACCCACTAGGAATACATTGCCAAATATCAGTACAGCAAAAGAGTCCTGCTGTACCCTGAAATCACATAGCAAAGCTCTCTTCAGTGCATAGATCCAGTTTAAACCTGACTGATGCGAACTCAGATTTATTAATTCTTTAAAGGTCCAGTAAGTTGGCATTCATTTGCAATTGAAATAAAGTGCTATTTGAAAGTCATTCTCCAAAAAGGGGAAAAAAAGATTAAGAAAGAAGAGCTTTTCTGCTGAAGAGATTCAGGCAATTAATTAAACCTCTTCTGGAAATAGCATAAGAGCTTACAAATAAATAGTGGTTATTATCAGGAACAAGAGCAACAGTGACAGGACAGCCACATTACTTTCCAGTGACACATTAATTGATTTTTTTAAGAAAGTAGTTCAAAGCAAAATATTATAACAGCACTAGATAAGTGCTGTCTAGTAAGGAAGAAGCACAAATTGTTTCATTAGCAGACTGTGGTTGCTACTGTACACTTTCTCTTGTTCCTTTTATCTTCCTGAGTGAAAAGGCTGCCTCTTGCTCTAAGAGAAAGTATAATTTTTCAAGGTTCCACCTTAAATTATAGGGAATTATTCTAGAAAAATGGGTGTCAAAACCGTTTTCCCTGTTTGCCCGTTTCCTGTAGTGTCCAAGATATGCTACCGATGAAGATATTCCTACTATTTTCTGATTAAAAAATGGGGGCAGACAAGTGAAAAGTTGCAGAGTTGTTATGTTTGCTCTCAGTGGTGAAGAGCACAGGAGTAGGAGTACTGAGCTGCAGGATTCTGCCACTGATTTTCAGCCCACTGTTGCAGAAGGTATTTCATCAGTGTTTTCTTAGCCTATCCACTTTCCAAAACCAGCAACATTGTGTAATTAAATCAAAGTGCTTCTTACAGTGACTGTGGGTCCTTTTGCATTGCTCTATGCATGAAGCATACCAGTGCCCTTTCAGTGCTTTGGATCAAGGTTATCAAAAGTTATGCATCACTACAACTGCTTCACACTATGATTCATCACATTTTATCTATCTAATAAGTTAGATCTGTAATCTACTTTATTTATCCCTATGGTCAATAGGAAATCTGGTATTTCCATATTGCTGATATTAGATATTTATGCAGAGTAGGATAAATTGCTGTATGGAGCTGCCTCTTTCTCCCACTGTCTACAGGAATGGCCTAGACAATTAGCTGAGGCTAAACATGTAATCTTTAAATTTCATATGAGATAAATACTATGCTCAGTGCAGGTGAAATAGCTCTGATGTCCAGAGTGCTTTTTGTCAGTGCATTTGTAACCTGTCTTGTTTTGTGGTTGTCGGACTTCCTGATCGCTGCAAACCAGGGTTTGCATATCCCCAGAAGTGAAGATCTGTACCTGCTCTGCCCAGTGAAAATCTCTTTTCATGGATTACTCGCAAGGTGTGAGATCTCACCAGAAGTTTCTGTGAGAAAGCACTGCAGTGGTATGCAGAATGGAGACCTGAAATGGAAGGAAGAAATATATTTTCCTTAGGACAAGAACTCTTTAGCTTATGAGCTTCTAGCGCCTGAGAGCATTGTTAACTCCAGGACCATAAATCATTGGCAAGGCTTGGTTTTATCTGTGAGATAAAGCTTATGAGGATTTTTTAGCGTATCCGTCCCCTCTGTCAGGATTTACGTAGCAGCTTTATACCTTCTACTTTCCTAATAATGTAACTCTTAGCACCATCATTTCTAAGAAGTCCAATCTGTCTTTTAGATTTAGTCTTTATTAATGTGTTTTCATTATCTTATCTTAATTTTTAGCACACTAATTTCAATTTATTGTATTTAAGCCTTACATCAGTAAAAAGCATAAAAGCTATGTCATTGGAGGAGCTGTCCAATTTTACAAGCCTCTTTGATGATATGATCTAAACCATTAGCCATTATCACCATAACAGCTATAAGAAAAATTTATTTTTCGTTTTTATCGTCTGGTATGCTTTATTTGGAGAATGACTAGTAAAAAATTCAATATGGTGATGTCGATTGACAAGCTTCATTTTGCAGTATTAGTTATATAAAAACTAATTTGTCCCATTAGAACTCTAGGGATAATGTAAAGTACTTTTAACTTTGATGTCTGCTGTAACTCTTGATGAAACATAAAAGTTAACAGTTTAAATAGACCTTTTATTTCTTTAATGAAATACTACAGCTCAGAAGAATTTTGTGACCTACATGAGTAAGCAGGAACAATTCTTGGAATTACAGAAAATAGCTGAATTTTGGATAAGAAAAAAGTCAATGACATGTATGCTTTAACAATTGCACTAAATACAACAAATACCTTTTTTAAAAAAATATTAAACATCAAGCAAGAGCTATTGTAAAAGAAAAAAAAAGGGTTTTAAGCACTTTATTAAGTTTGTCACAGAAAAATCCTGACACCTCTTAACATTCTGTCCCTTTTTTGCTGTTCCTGTATAATTGAACATGGGGAAATATTAATGAGAAATTCATGCAGTCAGGAAACTGGCATTTGGCAAATCATTCACAGTCCCGTAGCATGAGAAAGTGCCCTTTGCAACACCCAGTGCTTTTGGGAAAATCAGCAGAAATTCATTGGTCCAAAATGAGGAACTTTTTGTGGAGGAATGGGGAAGTAACAGGCCGTTTAGTGTCTCTAGCGCACTGTAGGTTTGTCCAATTAAATCACTTTTGAGTGTGTAGAGTCAGATTTCAGGTATAGAACTCACATCTGGATTCAAAGTAGAGCATTGCAGAAGCTATGCAATATTTCAAACAAGGATTTGGGTCGGGTTAGTACTAGGAAGCAGAGTGCATAGGTCTGAATCCCATTTAAATCTTCCTCAAAGTTTGGTTCTTTTACTTAAGGTCTGTCTGGATTGGACAGATGCTAATGCAAATGCTTCCCAAGCAGAACAGGTAGAGCCAAATGAGTGGGTGCACCTCCAAAGTGGAAAGCCCTGTGCATACCTGTTAATTTTGGCATGGAGACCATTGTAAAGCTATAGCTGTGTAGGTGATAGTTGAAGTAGCGCGCTACTATCTCTGAGCATTTCTGGTGTTAAAAACGCTCAAGTTACTTAATAATTTGAGAATGGTTTCTGAAAGTCACAAATCATTTATTATATTTGACATACCTCTACGTGAGCAGGACTCTCTTTCTAAGTAATTAAGGACGGTAAGTCCTTTGGTGTCCAGTAATTAACAAAAACTGACAGGCAGGAACACGGTGTGGTAGAAAAGTGGTGGGAAGTGCATCCCCAGATCTGCTTGCTCTGTTCATTCTCTTCAGTTTTTCCACTCAACCATCACTGTCATGAGCAAGACATTGATTTATATATATCTAGTAGAAAAGCATTTATATGGTGGAATATTCCTATTCCTTTCAAACAACTATGAGCAATAATCCATGCAGCAAAGACAGCTGCATGAACAGGGAGCTTCCCCATGATACGCAACTATGCTGCTTGGAATTCCATTTGTTTTTTTTTTTCACTATACTTATTAAGCAGCAGGATATTTATTTTCTCCTAGATGCTTTATTTACTTTTATGTTAAAGCTTGCCTGCAGGAAACTTAGGTTATGTAGAGAGCTCTCTTCTTGCAGAGAACAAGTTAGTTACCCTGTCTACCTATGTACATTACACAATGCTGGATAAAACATTACTTTAGTAAAAAAATGGAAAAAAAAAAACTTAATAAAAAAAAAAAAAAAAAAAAAAAAAAAAAAAAAAAAAAAAAAAGATTTGGAAGTGATTAAATCCTTTCTATCCAGGTCTAATCATACCTATATCATTCATTCTAGTTACTTAGTGAAGAGGGAAAAATGTACTTAGTATGGCCTGTGAAAAAATGCATGTGTGGCCGATGAGGTAAAGAGAAGCTTTCAGAGATGTGACCAGCCTCCTTTGCCATATTCCAAGCCTAAGTGGTCTCACTGACGTGCTTTTTTGGAGTGTCATGATGCTGATGGCAAACATCTACATTAGCCTTTTGCTCTCTATTGTTATAGGAATCCAGTCTTGAGCAAGACAGCCTGCTAGGAAAGCTTTCTTGAAAGGGTCTCAGACACTCTTCTGGAGCAGGTTAGTGTGTTGAAGGTCTGGTTTATTAATGTCTGTCACTCTGTCTGTTTTTTGGATTGTTTTTAATTTAAGAAAATGGTGTTCAGGCATCAACAGTGCCATGGAGAGAGTATTAATGGTTGTGTATAAATGCTTGAGGTTTACTTGGTTGGCAGTTATGATTCTGTATGGTGTCCTTTGATAGATGATCCTACTCTCCAATCACAAAATATGCCAAGAGCATGACATACAGGAATCCTCAGCCTTGAGTCTTACTATGTTGTTAGATATAATCACCTTTTTTTCACACATGAGAAATTAATATTTTGTAGTAAAATGCTGATCCCAGCAAATGGTGAAAATAATCTCCGTCATAATGATACTAATGCTTCCAGAAAGGGAAGAGAATGGTCATATATTATCAAATTAATTCTTATGGTTTAATTATTGTTGAACAGATTGGGTTCTTAATAGCAAAATGAATTAATGACTGCTGATTACTATCTTAATGCTCTTGATAAGGTAAGACTAAATGAGAAAAGATTTGCTTTTTCCAAGGATAAATATTTCAGGTTGTCCTAGATGAATGAAAAGAATGGATAGCTCTTTCTATTCACTTATCCCTATAAAATACAATAAAATACAACAAAATAGTTCTGTGCTGAGGTTGAATGACCACCTTTTGAACGTGGACAGTAGTTAACTGTAAGAAATGGGATACACCCATGGGTACTGAGA